>NC_039363.1:62164997-62169514 GCF_003573695.1 Papaver somniferum | reverse complement strand
GACGATTACAATATCGTCTCGGCCCCTCGGGTTCGCACACGACATAGGAGTCGTGGCCCGAGTCGACTTCAGCGGTTCTTCGCCCGTCTGGTACGGGAGGTAAAATTCTAAACACCCGCGAATCTCCTGCAAGCGGGTTACTGGACTCCTTAAGGTGAATATATGCTGAGGACTTGAATATGGACTGTTTTTAAATTCCTAGTAAAGGGCAAGGACTGGACCATATAAGATAGGGGTTCGGATTTCATCACCGCTCCCTTCTTGCCCGTCTTAGGAAAACGAAACCTAAAGCGAACCTAAGCCTAAAATTTGGACTAGAAAGAGACCTATAGGGTATCGAGCTTAACAGGACAATCATTCGAAAAATATTGGTTACTCTTTTAAGCACACCTTGAAGTTCTTGACGGTTACTGCGAGTTGAATGCGTGACTGCGCCGCATTGGATCGGTGAGGTTTTGGGTATCAAAGCTCCACTGAGCTTCCCTCGCCTCGAGTCAACTTGCTTTAACTCGGATTGATTCCAGAGGGGTTTGCTTAAATTGTAACGAATTCCCTTTCGAAGGATTAGAAGCTGGTCTAGAAACAATCTAAGTGGAGCCATCATGCTTGTTGTTTGCTAGAAATCTTTAGGTTTGTTGTGGTAAAGTCGAGTCAGCCTGCTGTGTGTTTGCTAGAACCTTCCTGTTAGGATTTTTATTTCTTTTTGAATTCTTTATAGTGTTTTCCCGATTTTGTTAGGGCTTGGAAAAGAGATACTCTAGGTCGATTGATTAGCGAAAAACCTAGTAGTTCTTCTGAATTAAGCAGGGAGCTCGAAGACTTTTCTTTGGAGAGCCCTGTTTTTGGAAACTTCTGTTTTGAGAATCTGTCTCTTTGTGAGGATAGTACCCCTAGTACTTCTGTTGTGCCAGCGATGGCAACTTTGAAAGATTACATGTTCCCAACTAGGACCAACCGAGCTTCATGCATTAAATTGCCAGCCACTACGGCTAATTTCGAGATAAAACCTAGTATTCTTCAAATGATCCCTATATTCTTAGGAAAAGATGATGAGAACCCTTATTTTCATATTAGGGACTTTGAGGAAATCTGTGGGACAATTAGGATAAAGGACCTTACTGATGAAGTCTTGAAACTTAAAATGTTTCCCTTTTCCTTGAGAGATAAAGCCAAGACCTGGCTGAACAACCTACCGTCTGAATCCATTGAAACATGGCAGGAACTTATTGTTGCCTTCTATATGAAATTCTACCCTAAGCATAAAACTGCAGCTGTTAGGCAGAAAATTAGTGCTAGTGTGCAACAAGAGGGAGAGTCTCTTTATAGGTTTTTAGAGCGATTCAATGATCTCCTATCTCAGTGTCCTCACCATGGATTTGATAATATGAAACTTGTACAGATTATTTATGATGGTTTAGACTATTCCACCAAAGCCATGGTTGAGTCTATGTGCGCTGGAGAGTTCACTAGTAAAAATGTTGATGATGCTTTTACCTTCTTAGGAGCTATCGCTGAAAAATCCCAACAGTGGGAATCTTGTGTTGAACCCCCTAAAAGACTCTTGGTCAATAGAAGTAGCACCAATATGGTAGATACGAGTTTTGCGTCAGATGTTAAGTTTGCTGCTTTATCCAGAAGGTTAGAAGCTTTAGAAATGGGTCAGTCTAAAAATAGGTCCCTTGTTGAACCTAATAGAGCCTCTCAAGTCTCTAGTTGTGGAATAGAGCCCGATAATTCATTTTGGGAAGGTCAAGTTAGTGAAGAGCAAGCCCATGATGTCTATAACAACTCTAGGTTTGAGAACCGTCAGAAGTTTGACCCATACTCAGAAACCTACAACCCTGGTTGGAGAAACCATCCTAATTTCTCTTGGTCTAAGGGCCAGAGTCAAGGCCAGTCTAGCAATTCTCAGCCTCCCCCAGGTTTTGGTTTTAAGAACTCTTCAGGTCAAACCCAGTTTCAGAACACTTCCGAGAAAAAGATCTCTACCTTAGAGGATACTCTCACTATGTTAGCAAATAACCATGAAATGCTAACAAAGAACCACATGAGCTTTCAACAAGAAACTAGGCAAGAATTGAAGAATAATTCCCAGAGTCTTGCCAAATTAGAACTTCAAGTAGGACAAATAGCTAAGTTCATAAGTGAGAGAGAAGATGGAAGGTTCCCTAGTCGTACTGATCCCAACCCAAAAGGAGAGAAATCGTACAATCATATGAATGCTGTCACAACCCTTAGGAGTGGAAAGAAAGTTGACAACAAGGTTTCCATGCCTGATAGTGAACATGCTGTAGTTCACCGTGCTGAGCCAGAAAATGAGGAGACTGATAGAGTCTCCAAGGAGACCAATGAGGGTCCTGTTGAGCCCGGCTTTGTTCCCAGAGACCCATTCCCACAGCTGCTAGTTCCGACTAAGAGGGAGTCCAACTTTAATGATATATTGGAGGTTTTTAAGCAGGTTAATATCAACCTTCCATTATTAGATGCAATTAGGCAGATTCCCTCTTATGCCAAGTTCCTTAAGGACTTGTGTACGCGAAAGCGTAAGCTCAGTGTACAGAAGAAAGCCTTCATAGCTAGTCATGTGAGTTCTATTATTCAGAATACCACTACTCCTAAGTATAAGGACCCAGGGTCCCCTACCATTTCTTGTACAATAGGTAAGTACCGTGTTGAGAAAGCGTTGCTTGACTTAGGAGCCAGTGTGAACTTACTGCCATACCATGTGTACCTTAAGCTAGGACTTGGTGAGATGAAACCTACCAAGATAACACTCCAGTTAGCTGATAGGTCCGTTAAAATCCCTCGTGGTATGATCGAGGATGTTCTTATTGAGGTCGACAAGTTTATTTATCCAGTGGATTTCGTGGTCCTAGATACCCAACCTGTCCCCGACCCAGAGAACCAAATACCTGTGATTTTAGGTCGCCCATTCTTAGCTACGTCTAATGCGATCATAAACTGTCGAAATGGTATTATGAATCTATCTTTTGGTAATATGACTATTGAGCTGAATATTTTTAATGTAAACAAGCTACATTCTGAGCTAGATAGCACATGTATTGAAGAGGTGAACATGATAGGAACCTTAGTTCAGGAGTCATTACCAAACATCGTACCGGAAAATACATTGGAGAGGTGTTTATCCCATTTTAGCCTGGATTTCGACGATGATAGTAACATTGAACAAGTAAATGCTCTGTTGGATTATGTTCCTATGTTAGATATTGATATATGGAAAGATAGGTTCGAACCATTACTAGCTTCTGAGTCTATCTTAATACCTTATTTAAAAGAGTCTCCTGAGTTGGAGTCTAATTATACATTTTTAGGCCCACCCGAGTCTTTCCCTGTGATTATAGCCTCCGATTTGGATAGTGATAAGGAAAGTAGTCCAGAGACCGTGCTTCAAGAAAATAAGGAAGCCTTAGAGTGGACCATAGAAGATATGAAGCAAGCTGAGGATGAACCACCTGATTATGACTTAGAGAAAGCAATTGACCTTTTTCAAGAACCCGATGGTCTAGAAATTAGGAACATTGTGACTAGTCATTGTAGAGGCACCCAAAATTCTAAGTTTGGGGGTAGAGATTGTCAATTATCCCCAATAGAAGTCCCTAACTTGGGACTCAAGCCTAGTGCATCTGAGGTATCGCTTGAGTGTATTCAGACTCCACAACCTGATCCGCCTGATAATGTCCAGGAGAAAATCCAAATGTTAGAGACCCGTTTTTCGGATGAATCTGTTTGCCGAGACACTCATATGAAGCCCAAGTGGGCACCTCAGATAAATCCAGTTGTCTTGCGAGAAACTTTAGATCAGGTTGTGCTCTTTCTGCTCATTTTTCTGATCTGACCATTTGTCTCCTATTAGTGGCAGTTCTATTTGGTCTTATGGACCCACAATTGTTTCGACTATTGGTATACGACTTTGGAAGGTGAAAATTCTTTTTGAGGTATTTGATGTCTAGCTAATGACTATAAATTTAGCATTTACTGGGAGGCTCCCGCGTTCATGTGATACGGTAATATCCTTCCTTATTTCTTTTTCCTCCAGTGGTAATAGTTTCTCCTTGTTCATGCTTTTAATTTCATCTTTAGAACATTGAGGACAATGTAAGATTTAAGTTTGGGGGTGGGGAAGAAACACTTTTTGTCACCTTTTTGCAATAAATAAACTCCAGAGCCTAGAAATTTATGCCTATTGAGGATTGCACTAACTAATCTAAGTGGATGGAAGCATTTTGATTGTAGGAGTTTGAGGAACCAATCTGATTAGATGGCAACATCTAAAGAGTCTATTCATAAAAGCACAGAGCTCAGGTGTTAGAAATAACATGATAGTTTCACCATATCTCGTTGAGTCCTTTTCACTTCTATTTTTTTTTGTATTTAAACTATGTTTCTCTAAGTGATAGGTGGGGCCCACGATTCAAGTTGTTACCAATGTTAGGGTGAATTAGAGTGATTGAGATACCATGAAAAAAAAAATAGAGTTGAAAAAGAAAAAGAGATGA
>NC_039363.1:62163357-62164765 GCF_003573695.1 Papaver somniferum | reverse complement strand
AAAAATGGTAGTTACCAAAAAGAAAAAAAAAAGAAAAAAAAAAGAAAAAAAATTGAGACCATACCATTTGACCAAAAGGAATAAATTCAATAAAGTCGACCACTGGTACCCTTGTATATGCCAGTTGTGTTGACCTAGAGTTAGGTTATCGACCACTGGTACCCTTGTATATGCCAGTGTGTTGATATTAGTCAGACTAGTATCTCAATCCATTAGGATAGGTTCATTTTGGCGGAGGCCTTCAGACAGATATGGGAAACGCCGTTCACTTAGTAAACATCAAAACCATCTATGTTTTCTATATCCATCTTCTTGATCTATCCATGTGATTAGTTTTGACTCCGAATATGATGTCCATAGTGCAACTATCTGAGTAGAGCTCTGTCACTTTATATGAATTTTAGTATGCTTGAGTGCAAACTCGTGTACAGCAATTGGAATTTCGCATCAGGGTACTTCTTCCTGTAGTCAATAAGTATGTCAACCAAGGAGATTCTTTAGTGCCTTCCAAGGTTCTGCGTAGATAGCTAAGGTCTGGAGTACAGGTTTTGTGGGTACACCTCTGGTAAACCCACCCGAGACTATAACTCGGCCACTAGGGCCACCTAGGGGTTTATAGGCTTATTGCATACGCTAAATGCAATCGACGATGCCTGCGACAGTGAGTTAGGATTTTATTTTGTAGTTTTGATTTGCTCGAGGACTAGCAAATAATAAGTTTGGGGGTATTTGATAGACGCATTTATGTGTCTAATATAGCTCATTTGTATATATTGTTAGTACTCGATATTGTACTTATTTGGTTATTTTATGTATTTGTAAGTGTTTTTGGAAAATAATCTCTTGCGGCGAATTTGGCTAAAAATGTGGTATCTGGACCTCCGTTGATAACGTACCAGAAGCGCCTCAGAAGTGTACCGGAAGTATCCCAGAAATACCCCGGAGGAACCCCGAAAAAAGTGCGGAAAATGCCTCAGAGGACACTTGCTATACAGACCCTTGATTTTGGATAAGGGGTAACCTAATTACTAAGGGGTGACCTATTTCCAGGCAGCTGCTAAAGGGAGAACAGCACAGGATAAGGGCACCCACCTTCTTCACGTTTTGAATTAAAAAAATGGCGGGAAAATGCATGCAGCGTCTGGCAGATTTGAAGATCGAATTTTGGACGTGATTTTAGGAGATTCAATTGCTGTATTTGGTACGTATGGACTCTGCATGACTAATCAGGCCTGATACAATCAATTGGACCCAACCAATTGGGCTGGAATGGCCGGGAGAAGTAATCAAAGTTCAAACAGGACACGTACTTTCTGTTCAAGTTTCAAAGATTTGTGAGAGATATTTGGGAGAGTTTGACGCTGGAAATTAATGTATTTAGTCTTGTTCACGTCTTAAGAAGAGTTTG
>NC_039363.1:62148886-62163225 GCF_003573695.1 Papaver somniferum | reverse complement strand
AAAAAGAAAAGAAAAAGTCGGATTCAGTAGAGATTTTTGGGGATTAAAAGACTATATAAGAGTTGGTTCAAGTCATAGAAAAGTTTAGAAACCTTGAGGAGAGAGTTTAGAGTCGATGAGAGCCTAGGAGAAGCAATTATAGAGGAGACAACGCTGCTGCTGCTGCTGCCATTAAAGCTTCTGAAGAACACGAAGAACAGACTCGCAGAGTCAGTCGTTCTTCAGCAGACTTATTTTCATACCACTGTCGTTGTTTCACAGCAGTATATAGTTATCGTTTACAGCAGTCTTAAATTACCATACTCTTTTGTAACAGTGGCGCTGTAACACCACTACAGCGTTGCAAATTCCTTTTTCATCTTATATTCATCAATAAGAACACCTATTTTAGCCATGAATTTATCTTGTGAGTGTGTTTTTGGGATGAGGAGCTAAACCCATTAGCCAAGGCGACGGAGGAAGCCATTGGTCCTTATTTATGGTATAATTCTAACTTTATTATTTATTTGCAATATTATTACATGATTATTTGCATGGAATTTTAATTGAAAAATTGATTTTTATTGAATAATTGTGATTCATTTTGATGGAGCATGCTTAGTTTAAGACTCTTGATGTTTCATGCTTGGTGTTTACATTTATTAATTCAAAAATCTACAAAAGGCATAATATTAGAATCACTCTAAAAGAAAAATTGCATGAATATTAATTATTAGAATTTATCAAATAATGGGTCAATGGTGGAATCCAAGTCTTGGTGTTTTTCTCTAAAGGTTTGAACTATTTTATTTATTTGTGCGTTTAATTTAAATCTAAAAAAAATTGTTTTCTTCACAAGTCTGAAAAGACCCCTTTTTACCACTACTACTACAATCACTATTTGATAAACCACCAAATTTTTGGCGCCGCCGACGCGGACCTGTGTTTAGTTAGCATTTTTTTTTTAGATTCTTTTTATTATTTTTGTTCTTCTTTACGTTTTTTGGGTTTTTCTTGTTTCCTTGCAGATTTATGAAGATTGGAGCGAAAGAAAATTTTGCCAAAGCTTGTGGTGATTTACTTAAAGTTTGGGAGAGAAAAGCAAAGCTATAGGAACGAAAGAAGAAGAATTTTTTTTTTATTTTTTGATAAAAAGAGAGAAAAAAAAAAGAGAGACATTTTTATTTTTGTAATTTTTTTTTTCAGACTTTTTTTTTTTTTATGGACTTTGGACATTAATTTTGGGACATTTTTATTTTTATTTTTAAACCCTACGGAAGGGTACCCTTAAATATAAACTGTTTGCAGGGAAGGATGACGATTACAATATCGTCTCGGCCCCTCGGGTTCGCACACGACATAGGAGTCGTGGCCCGAGTCGACTTCAGCGGTTCTTCGCCCGTCTGGTACGGGAGGTAAAATTCTAAACACCCGCGAATCTCCTGCAAGCGGGTTACTGGACTCCTTAAGGTGAATATATGCTGAGGACTTGAATATGGACTGTTTTTAAATTCCTAGTAAAGGGCAAGGACTGGACCATATAAGATAGGGGTTCGGATTTCATCACCGCTCCCTTCTTGCCCGTCTTAGGAAAACGAAACCTAAAGCGAACCTAAGCCTAAAATTTGGACTAGAAAGAGACCTATAGGGTATCGAGCTTAACAGGACAATCATTCGAAAAATATTGGTTACTATTTTAAGCACACCTTGAAGTTCTTGACGGTTACTGCGAGTTGAATGCGTGACTGCGCCGCATTGGATCGGTGAGGTTTTGGGTATCAAAGCTCCACTGAGCTTCCCTCGCCTCGATTCAACTTGCTTTAACTCGGATTGATTCCAGAGGGGTTTGCTTAAATTGTAACGAATTCCCTTTCGAAGGATTAGAAGCTGGTCTAGAAACAATCTAAGTGGAGCCATCATGCTTGTTGTTTGCTAGAAATCTTTAGGTTTGCTGTGGTAAAGTCGAGTCAGCCTGCTGTGTGTTTGCTAGAACCTTCCTGTTAGGATTTTTATTTCTTTTTGAATTCTTTTTAGTGTTTGCCCGATTTTGTTAGGGCTTGGAAAAGAGATACTCTAGGTCGATTGATTAGCGAAAAACCTAGTAGTTCTTCTGAATTAAGCAGGGAGCTCGAAGACTTTTCTTTGGAGAGCCCTGTTTTTGGAAACTTCTGTTTTGAGAATCTGTCTCTTTGTGAGGATAGTACCCCTAGTACTTCTGTTGTGCCAGCGATGGCAACTTTGAAAGATTACATGTTCCCAACTAGGACCAACCGAGCTTCATGCATTAAATTGCCAGCCACTACGGCTAATTTCGAGATAAAACCTAGTATTCTTCAAATGATCCCTATATTCTTAGGAAAAGATGATGAGAACCCTTATTTTCATATTAGGGACTTTGAGGAAATCTGTGGGACAATTAGGATAAAGGACCTTACTGATGAAGTCTTGAAACTTAAAATGTTTCCCTTTTCCTTGAGAGATAAAGCCAAGACCTGGCTGAACAACCTACCGTCTGAATCCATTGAAACATGGCAGGAACTTATTGTTGCCTTCTATATGAAATTCTACCCTAAGCATAAAACTGCAGCTGTTAGGCAGAAAATTAGTGCTAGTGTGCAACAAGAGGGAGAGTCTCTTTATAGGTTTTTAGAGCGATTCAATGATCTCCTATCTCAGTGTCCTCACCATGGATTTGATAATATGAAACTTGTACAGATTATTTATGATGGTTTAGACTATTCGACCAAAGCCATGGTTGAGTCTATGTGCGCTGGTGAGTTCACTAGTAAAAATGCTGATGATGCTTTTGCCTTCTTAGGAGCTATCGCTGAAAAATCCCAACAGTGGGAATCTTGTGTTGAACCCCCTAAAAGACTCTTGGTCAATAGAAGTAGCACCAATGTGGTAGATACAAGTTTTGGTTCAGATGCTAAGTTTGCTGCTTTATCTAGAAGGTTAGAAGCTTTGGAAATGGGCCAGTCTAAAAATAGGTCCCTTGTTGAACCTAATAGAGCCTCTCAAGTCTCTAGTTGTGGAATAGAGCCCGATAATTCGTTTTGGGAAGGTCAGGTTAGTGAAGAGCAAGCCCATGCTGTCTATAACAACTCTAGGTTTGAGAACCGTCAGAAGTTTGACCCATACTCAGAAACCTACAACCCTGGTTGGAGAAACCATCCTAATTTCTCTTGGTCTAAAGGCCAGAGTCAAGGCCAGTCTAGCAATTCTCAGCCTCCCCCAGGTTTTGGTTTTAAGAACTCTTCAGGTCAAACCCAGTTTCAGAACACTTCCGAGAAAAAGATCTCTACCTTAGAGGATACTCTCACTATTTTAGCAAATAACCATGAAATGCTAACAAAGAACCACATGAGCTTTCAACAAGAAACTAGGCAAGAATTGAAGAATAATTCCCAGAGTCTTGCCAAATTAGAACTTCAAGTAGGACAAATAGCTAAGTTCATAAGTGAGAGAGAAGATGGAAGGTTCCCTAGTCGTACTGATCCCAACCCAAAAGGAGAGAAATCGTACAATCATGTGAATGCTGTCACAACCCTAAGAAGTGGAAAGAAAGTTGACAACAAGGTCGCCATACCTGATAGTGAACATGCTGTAGTTCACCCTGCTGAGCCAGAAAATGAGGAGACTGATAGAGTCTCCAAAGAGACCAATGAGGGTCCTGTTGAGCCTCACTTTGTTCCCAGAGCCCCGTTTCCCCAGCTGCTAGTTCCGACTAAGAGGGAGTCCAACTTTAATGATATATTGGAGGTTTTTAAGCAGGTTAATATCAACCTTCCATTATTAGATGCAATTAGGCAGATTCCCTCTTATGCCAAGTTCCTTAAGGACTTGTGTACGCGAAAGCGTAAGCTCAGTGTCCAGAAGAAAGCCTTCATAGCTAGTCATGTGAGTTCTATTATTCAGAATACCACTACTCCTAAGTATAAAAACCCAGGGTCCCCTACCATTTCATGTACAATAGGTAAGTACCGTGTTGAGAAAGCGTTGCTTGACTTAGGAGCCAGTGTGAACTTACTGTCATACCATGTGTACCTTAAGCTAGGACTTGGTGAGATGAAACCTACCCAGATAACACTCCAGTTAGCTGATAGGTCCGTTAAAATCCCTCGTGGTGTGATCGAGGATGTTCTTATTGAGGTCGACAAGTTTATTTATCCAGTGGATTTCGTGGTCCTAGATACCCAACCTGTCCCCGACCCATAGAACCAAATACCTGTGATTTTAGGTCGCCCATTCTTAGCTACGTCTAATGCGATCATAAACTGTCTAAATGGTATTATGAATCTATCTTTTGGTAATATGACTATTGAGCTGAATATTTTTAATGTAAACAAGCTACATTCTGAGCTAGATAGCACATATATTGAAGAGGTGAACATGATAGGAACCTTAGTTCAGGAGTCATTACCAAACATCGTACCGGAAAATACATTGGAGAGTTGTTTATCCCATTTTAGCCTGGATTTCGACGATGATAGTAACATTGAACAAGTAAATGCTCTGTTGGATTTTGTTCCTATGTTAGATATTGATATATGGAAAGATAGGTTCGAACCATTACTAGCTTCTGAGTCTATCTTAATACCTTATTTAAAAGAGCCTCCTGAGTTGGAGTCTAATTATACATTTTTAGGCCCACCCGAGTCTTTCCCTGTGATTATAGCCTCCGATTTGGATAGTGATCAGGAAAGTAGTCCAGAGACCGTGCTTCAAGAAAATAAGGAAGCCTTAGAGTGGACCATAGAAGATATGAAGCAAGCTGAGGATGAACCACCTGATTATGACTTAGAGAAAGCAATTGACCTTTTTCAAGAACCCGATGGTCTAGAAATTAGGAACATTGTGACTAGTCATTGTAGAGGCACCCAAAATTCTAAGTTTGGGGGTAGAGATTGTCAATTATCCCCAATAGAAGTCCCTAACTTGGGACTCAAGCCTAGTGCATCTGAGGTATCGCTTGAGTGTATTCAGACTCCACAACCTGATCCGCCTGATAATGTCCAGGAGAAAATCCAAATGTTAGAGACCCGTTTTTCGGATGAATCTGTTTGCCGAGACACTCATATGAAGCCCAAGTTGGCACCTCAGATAAATCCAGTTGTCTTGCGAGAAACTTTAGATCAGGTTTTGCTCTATCTGCTCATTTTTCTGATCTTGAGCATTTGTCTCCTATTTGTGGCAGTTCTATTTGGTCTTATGGACCCACAATTATTTCGACTATTGGTATACGACTTTGGAAGGTGAAAATTCTTTTTGAGGTATTTGATGTCTAGCTAATGACTATAAATTTAGCATTTACTAGGAGGCTCCCGCGTTCATGTGATACGGTAATATCCTTCCTTATTTCTTTTCCCTCCAGTGGTAATAGTTTCTCCTTGTTCATGCTTTTAATTTCATCTTTAGAACATTGAGGACAATGTAAGATTTAAGTTTGGGGGTGGGGAAGAAACACTTTTTGTCACCTTTTTGCAATAAATAAACTCCAGAGCCTAGAAATTTATGCCTATTGAGGATTGCACTAACTAATCTAAGTGGATGGAAGCATTTTGATTGTAGGAGTTTGAGGAACCAATCTGATTAGATGGAAACATCTAAAGAGTCTATTCATAAAAGCACAGAGCTCAGGTGTTAGAAATAACATGATAGTTTCACCATATCTCGTTGAGTCCTTTTCACTTCTATTTTTATTTTATTTTGTTTTTAAACTATGTTTCTCTAAGTGATAGGTGGGGCCCATGATTCAAGTTGTTACCAATGCTAGGGTGAATTAGAGTGATTGAGATACCATGAAAAAAAAAAAAAAAAATTGAGACCAGACCATTTGACCAAAAGGAATAAATTCAATAAAGTCGACCACTGGTACCCTTGTATATGCCAGTTGTGTTGACCTAGAGTTAGGTTATCGACCACTGGTACCCTTGTATATGCCAGTGTGTTGATATTAGTCAGACTAGTATCTCAATCCATTAGGATAGGTTCATTTTGGCGGAGGCCTTCAGACAGATATGGGAAACGCCGTTCACTTAGTAAACATCAAAACCATCTATGTTTTCTATATCCATCTTCTTGATCTATCCATGTGATTAGTTTTGACTCCGAATATGATGTCCATAGTGCAACTATCTGAGTAGAGCTCTGTCACTTTATATGAATTTTAGTATGCTTGAGTGCAAACTCGTGTACAGCAATTGGAATTTCGCATCAGGGTACTTCTTCCTGTAGTCAATAAGTATGTCAACCAAGGAGATTCTTTAGTGCCTTCCAAGGTTCTGCGTAGATAGCTAAGGTATGGAGTACAGGTTTTGTGGGTACACCTCTGGTAAACCCACCCGAGACTATAACTCGGCCACTAGGGCCACCTAGGGGTTTAAAGGCTTATTGCATACGCTAAATGCAATCGACGATGCCTGCGACAGTGAGTTAGGATTTTATTTTGTAGTTTTGATTTGCTCGAGGACTAGCAAATAATAAGTTTGGGGGTATTTGATAGACGCATTTATGTGTCTAATATAGCTCATTTGTATATATTGTTAGTACTCGATATTGTACTTATTTGGTTATTTTATGTATTTGTAAGTGTTTTTGGAAAATAATCTCTTGCGGCGAATTTGGCTAAAAATGTGGTATCTGGACCTCCGTTGATAACGTACCGGAAGCGCCTCAGAAGTGTACCGGAAGTATCCCAGAAATACCCCGGAGGAACCCCGAAAAAAGTGCGGAAAATGCCTCAGAGGACACTTGCTATACAGACCCTTGATTTTGGATAAGGGGTAACCTAATTACTAAGGGGTGACCTATTTCCAGGCAGCTGCTAAAGGGAGAACAGCACAGGATAAGGGCACCCACCTTCTTCACGTTTTGAATTAAAAAAATGGCGGGAAAATGCATGCAGCGTCTGGCAGATTTGAAGATCGAATTTTGGACGTGATTTTAGGAGATTCAATTGCTGTATTTGGTACGTATGGACTCTGCATGACTAATCAGGCCTGATACAATCAATTGGACCCAACCAATTGGGCTGGAATGGCCGGGAGAAGTAATCAAAGTTCAAACAGGACACGTACTTTCTGTTCAAGTTTCAAAGATTTGTGAGAGATATTTGGGAGAGTTTGACGCTGGAAATTAATGTATTTAGTCTTGTTCACGTCTTAAGAAGAGTTTGGTACCTATTTTATAGCTAACAGACGCGTACAAACACTGAAGAGGTGATTATTCTCTCAACAGCGCCGAGAAGAAAAAGAAAAGAAAAAGTCGGATTCAGTAGAGATTTTTGGGGATTAAAAGACTATATAAGAGTTGGTTCAAGTCATAGAAAAGTTTAGAAACCTTGAGGAGAGAGTTTAGAGTCGATGTGAGCCTAGGAGAAGCAATTATAGAGGAGACAACGCTGCTGCTGCTGCTGCCATTAAAGCTTCTGAAGAACACGAAGAACAGACTCGCAGAGTCAGTCGTTCTTCAGCAGACTTATTTTCATACCACTGTCGTTGTTTCACAGCAGTATATAGTTATCGTTTACAGCAGTCTTAAATTACCATACTCTTTTGTAACAGTGGCGCTGTAACACCACTACAGCGTTGCAAATTCCTTTTTCATCTTATATTCATCAATAAGAACACCTATTTTAGCCATGAATTTATCTTGTGAGTGTGTTTTTGGGATGAGGAGCTAAACCCATTAGCCAAGGCGACGGAGGAAGCCATTGGTCCTTATTTATGGTATAATTCTAACTTTATTATTTATTTGCAATATTATTACATGATTATTTGCATGGAATTTTAATTGAAAAATTGATTTTTATTGAATAATTGTGATTCATTTTGATGGAGCATGCTTAGTTTAAGACTCTTGATGTTTCATGCTTGGTGTTTACATTTATTATTTCAAAAATCTACAAAAGGCATAATATTAGAATCACTCTAAAAGAAAAATTGCATGAATATTAATTATTAGAATTTATCAAATAATGGGTCAATGGTGGAATCCAAGTCTTGGTGTTTTTCTCTAAAGGTTTGAACTATTTTATTTATTTGTGTGTTTAATTTAAATCTAAAAAAAATTGTTTTCTTCACAAGTCTGAAAAGACCCCTTTTTACCACTACTACTACAATCACTATTTGATAAACCACCACAAACTTGACATACCAACGCTTGGTGGGTTCAACCGTGCAATGCTCTAACACTTTCTTATATAACAGTTCATAGAAAATACTAGGATTGAGTGAAGTTCCTTGAATATGCACGTATAAGTTAACCGAAGTTAGGAAATAAATACAAGACCGTAAAAAGAGCATTGAATACTGAAAATGCTAAACCAGCCACAAAAATAAGGCTCAACATTCATATCGTTGACTATTCCATTTCGAATTGAAGGAGTTCTTAAGGTCTTTTGGTAAAGGTTGGGTATGAACCTATTTTTTGTTGTTGCTTTAGCATTGCCAATTGAAAAAAAAATTAAAAAAAATACAAAAGCATGCTTACATCGATGAAGACATTTTCAAGCTTTTGGCAGTATTTCATAAACAAAGCAACGTCATGCGGGTTGCAGTAGGTTGTGGGTTCAATCACCAATTCTAATTCCCTCAATTTTGGTAGACAAACTTCTGTTCTTCCTCGAACCTTCAAAACGAAACCAACCATTACAATTTAATTTTAACTCATCTATAGACTCCAAGGTTATGTGGCAACCATTTCAATAATTTTGATTCATTTTAGAGACTAAAAGCACGTGTCAACCATTACAAGAGATGTCATTTGAATGTAAAAACAAATTATTTTACTCAAGGAGAGAGAATGAGTCATACAATTCAAATTTTTTCTTCGTCTGAAAAATCAAATATCAGTTAGCTTTTATCCGTTATCCTTGTCCTCTAGTCTCTCAACGGTCTTCTTCCACCAGTTTTCAACTGGATTCCTACCGGTTTTCTACCGCCTTTCTTTTTTTCTCTCCCAATATCTTCCTATCTGTTTTCCTGATGCTCCCGTTAACATCATTATCTTCATCTTCTCCTATTTGGCTTCTTTCTAAATGGATAATCACCAGCAACACAATCACAATCAGAGCAATTGGAACTACCTTAGCTCTTACATGGAAGGTAACCCATTAATCACAGGCAACACATGAATCACAAGAATCACAGGTATCACATGTCTCACAAACATCACAAGCAACAACAACGTCCCAAACAACCCCAGTATCAAAAAAATCACAAACCCCACAAATCAAATCCTCCCCATCTCTATGATTATGGAAAACCAATCTTTCATTTTCAGGAGACTTTTTATCTCATTCAATACTACCCATTACTTTTTGCTTCTAAAAAGAATCCCAACTATTTCTTTTCAATCAAAGCTAATACCAAAAATAAATTTAAGGAACATCTGAAACATTACCCCATCATGAGATCTCCTAATACTGTCAAAAGACCTCACATCCTACATTGCAATCAGAATAACCTTAATCATCTAGCTGAGAAGTGCTCTGTATTTGAAACCTCTACTTTGAATTACTCTTCCTATTCTCAACATTTAGAGAAAAATCATACTCAAGATTTACCAGTTACTATTCAAACAAAGCCTACATTAGAAAATCCTACTGATCCTCTATTTGATGTTCTCAATATCAAAGTTCGAAAAAGAAACGCCACTCATACCCATACATCCATAATCAACAAAAACCCAGTTCAAAAGTTACATAAACACAAACATTCATCAATTTTACATAACAATGCCAGTATCCAAATTATCTAAAATACTTACCAAAAAAATCCAATTCAAACTCTTCCTCACATGATTCTAGATTATAGGAAGCAAGAGAATCAGCATACTCACAGTCTAACCCATTTGCTAAGTTCGGTATCGAGTGCCTTGGCTAACACTACGAGTCTGACTCCGGGTCAAACGCCTGGTTGGCCTTGGAATCTGCCTTCTGGGAGGAGTTGTATGCTGCTCTTCATGGTCCATCTCCGGCTCAGTCTGCTCAGGTACACCATTGGACGGACTCATCGGCTGAACGGGATCGGTGGCGGGTTGCGATATTCCGACAAAAGTGGCTCGTCCAACTTTACCAGTAGCCGGAAAAAGAGCATCCAAAACTGGAAAGTGAATAGATTCCTCATCCCTCCAAGGATATGCAGCCAATTTTCGAACCATGAATCGTGCAGCAGCAGGGAGAGTAAACGACTGAAAACCAATTCTACTCAATCCAGAAACCAAAAACCGATCAGCAACAATTGTAACTCCCTCGTGAACTTCAAAAGGTCCATACTTTGGATGATAAGCGTACAAGACCCATTCATCATAATCAGACCCATGTCGCTTTGGCTTTTCCGATGGCTTTGGTTCTTCAGTCTCTCTAGAATCAAGAGAACTACTCTCACATTATGCTTAGCACCAGGCATTCTACATCCACCCTGTTCAACGCTCAAATCAGTCCTGAGAAAGGGATTACCAGTTTCTTGATTAATTGGAGAAGGTTTGGGTTGTTTGAAGAACTGAATCAATCTTTCAACTTGGGAATCGAGCAACAAATCATGCACAACTCCTGGTGGACTGTCTTGATGCAAATATTCTTCAATCTTTACATCCATGTTATGTTGCACATCTTTCAAATACCAGTCGAAACTCTCTCTGAAATTGGGGGATTCACATCCCTGTAGAAAAGCTACTCCGTAGGGCAGACGATGAACCAAATGCTCATAAAGTTACCAATGTGTACGTGGTTCAACATCTACTTCAACCAATTTTCGTTTTCCCTTGCGATCGATATTCTCCTGATTTCCAGCCATGAAGAAACACTCAAGAATTTTTAGAAGGAACATTTGCAGAGAAAAAACAATTGTTTTTTTCCCCAGCAAGTGAAAAGGCTCTTATAAAGGGATTCATTCTTGAAGCTTCGATCGTCTCGCCAATAAATTGCGACGATTCCCAATATCTATTCCCTCTCCTTAAAAAATCTTTCTCTCCTACTCCTGTCGGTTCAAATCTCCCGTACACAGGCTATAATAACCTATGTTGCATGAAACTATTTTTCATATGCATTTCTCATATGACTAATATTCTGTTGGTCTTGACAGGTGGAAACGAGCCGATGGACAAAACCACATTGGGCACTAGCAGATGGCTGACATGCAAGGACATTTGGCATCCCACACGCCTTACTCACACATATCTAATTCAGATGCTTCCTCACCAGATAAGGACTCAGACACCAGCTGACTCGAAATACGCATGGGCTGAAATTTATCGCCATCACATAGTTGAGCCCATAACTCCAAGGAGACTGCCCAACAAATCTTTAAGTTGGAACCAAAAGATTGGTTACATTCTCATTACACTAGAAGATGTTAAGGTTGAAAAACATAGTAAACTGGTAACTATGCACTCATCAAACCTTGTTTTTACTGCTGCTAACTATATAGTACACAACTACTCTTTGATAACGGGTCTTTATCCAAACTACCGTTATCCATGGAAGACCACGACCAACGTAACAACACAATTGGCGACTACAACACACACAAGTACAAATTCACCAGTCTTCATACAAATCCTTTTTTTCTATTTCACTTACGACAACTTTCAAAGTATACCCGTGAACAAATTTCAAATTAAAGCTAGACCTATCCACATCACTCTCATTACTATCTCTTTTACCTTCTTTGTTCCAAGTGAACATAACCTTCACCCCTCCTCTCTTATCTTGTACCAAATTATCAGTATCATGGCCTCTTCCTCAAACTCGAACCCACACTCTATTGATAGCCTAGTGAAAAAAATGAATTCATCATTAACCATTCCTGAGGATTTGTTCCCAAAAGCTTTTATCAACTCAGAAAATATCATAACCAAACAACCTCAAGATTGGAATGGGTGCTTTATTGGCAAATTGTGCAGCAACATATACTTTCAAACATTTATAGTAAGTAACTTTATCAATGCAAACTGGGAAATTATTAGCAGAATTGAGGTTAAAGTTTGGAATAGAAGAAGTTACATTCTCAGAACCACTCATGAAGAAGACTACTAACATTGAGGAAATTAAGGAGGCACTAGAGGGGTATTTGACAAGATAATGGTTCTTGTAGGAGTCCCTGCTAAAAATCCTGAACTGATTGATGAAGAGCTTTTCTCTAAGGTCATGATCTGGCTCCTAGTAAAGAGAATCCCAAATCATATCATCCCAGATATAAGAAATATTGTCAAACCAATTGGAGTTTACAGGATTCAAAAAAAACATATGGTAGAGATAGATTTGAAAAAAGCATGGAAGTAAAAGTTACAATCAATATAACTAGATCTCTCAAGTTTGGAATAGAAGTATTGAAACTCCTACACTCTCTCACTGGATGGAATGTGCTTATGCTCTCAATGGCATCAAATTCTGCAAAGTTTTCAGAGTTCTTGATCACCCAGGCCCTCCCTGCCTCTCCCCTACGAAACAAAACAACCCTGACTATCATCATTTACCAACTCCTCGACCAGCCCCACCATCAATAACTCCACAACAAAAAATTGTTCAAGATGGAAAGGATTTCATTCGCAGACAATATTATGATGAAGATGCATATGCTGAGTTTGAAGCAAAAATGAAGGATGCTTAAAGATTGGAGCTTGAAAAGACAATAGCTAATATTGCTTCTACCTCAAACAATCCCATTATCTTTGGAGCACAGTCTTCTCCTACTAATATCTCAAAATCTCCACACCCTGATGTCTTAGCTTTCCAAATTAAAAACAGAAGAATGGACCTAGCAAAAAATATTATTGGCGCTTACAAGAAAAAACTTCCAAAGTGGAAAGCTGCTGCAAGAACAAATCTCAACAAGAAATCTGAAACAAGAATTGAAGATGAGGAAGTTGTTGTTGCTGACCTTGCTGCTGCCGAACAAATTTTCCCAGTCACTAATACTCCAAAAAATTTTCCATTCAATACCCTCCATACCTTGGATCAAATCAAACCTAACATGGAAGCTGAAGCTACCAAGAAGAAAAAAGAAGATTGGAAAGCCAAGAAAAAAGGACACTCATTTGATAATTATGATGAAAGTACCCAAAAAACACTTCTAACACTCCCATCATAGATACCAAAAGAAATAAGTTTATATACAATGAAGAAAACCTATCTCTCAACAGTATGGAGATGAAAAATGTCAAAAGATTCAAAGATCTGACTGAACTTCCTCGGGAGCAGTTGGGAAACATTCCTTTCATCATGGCTAATGGCACTTTGGATAGCTCCTCCACAGGAACAATGGTACACTTCTTGAACTCAAATAATTACCGCTCATTAAGATCTAATAACCTCTTATATTATTTATCAAACCATGTTTTACACTTACTATGATAATATCACTAGAAGACTCATCTCCAAGTATCCAAATGTGTCCTATTTTGGCAATTCTTTACTACTCTGGCATGGAATTTCCAAGGACTGGGAACTAGGGATGCTAAGAGATATCTCAATGATATGCTTAATAAACCTAATCCTGACATTATATTCTTATCTGAAACAAAAAAAAATCATGATAAGTTTAAGAAAACTATGCATGAAATATGAGTCGATAATTTCTGGTTTGTTAACCCGGGAGGGGAAAGTGGCGTTGCTGGTGGATTAACATTGATATGGAAAAGCAATATATCTTTAGACATTAAGGATTTCTCTCTGAATCATATCAATGCAATAATCAGAACTGCCAATAGCCCTTCTTGGCTATTCACAGGGTACTATAGTAACCCTTATGACACTCTATCTAAGCTAAACTCTTGGAAAATCAATCTTTATACTGCAGTAGTGTCCGGTGTGTCACCCAGCGGCCAGGATACATTGGATTTTCTAACTACTGGACGTGATCTTCCCTCCCTTCCTAGAATAATGCATTGATTTGGTTTATCCAATGGCTGATCCTTCCTACCTTCCAATCTAATACGTGTTTAATTAATCCACTGGAGGTAATTATTAAAGTTCGTATCCTCTCCAAATTCATTCCTGTAAGAGCAAGTCTTATGGTGGAATCCACCATCTTCCATCTTCCACGCCACCTCAGCACTTGGAACTGTGAATGGAAGCGCAAGTGTAACGGTGGAATACAAGAAACGCCAATAAGAATAGCGTAAAACGCTAATAATAATAGCGCATGGAAAACGCTATTAAGAATAGTGCTTGACCCAAGTCAACGGTCAGAACGCTATTCTTAATAGCGCCAAATGCAATTGCTAACAACGCTTAAATAATGCTATTGTTAATAGCGCTTTTTGATTCTTTTATACAGTAAAACCATCGACCCTTCTTATTCTTCCCCAGTTCATCTTACTCGAGTGAAAAAAAAAAAGAAAAACCAAAACCTAAC
>NC_039363.1:62133019-62148813 GCF_003573695.1 Papaver somniferum | reverse complement strand
AACCCCCCCCCCCCTGTTTAATTCTCAGAGCATGGTTCAAATCAATGAAGTTGTTTCAAAGGGTTTATTCTTTGCGTCATAAGGAATCTAAGCATACTTCAATTTCTCAATTTGATTGAGAATCCAAAGAGAGGTTAGTTGAATTATAATTTGAGTTTATTTTATGGTTTGATGAAATGTTAGGGCTTTAGATGATATTATTGTTGATTATATGCATGATACTCCATTGTATGATGAATGATAACAATTTTGATTCTAACAATGACGAATTTGACATGTAATTTAAGGTTTTAGATGATGAACATTGTGTAATTTAGGGTTTTAGATGATGAACATTGTGAAATTTCCATAAGATAATGAATTAACATGTTTTAGTTACATTATGTAAACAATTTAAGTGCATTGTGTGACTATATTGTTTTTATTTGATGATTTTGTATAGATTATGGATATGGATATGTATATGATCTTGAGTTCAAAAGAATGGGATGAGAAACATATTTCTACAAGTATAGACCCACTTGATACACAACATGATATCACGTTTAGAAGTAATCTAGAAGACCTTGATGATTTATATAATCTGTGGTGGTTCATGAAAGAGATAGTCAAGTTCTTCAGAATTCCGGGCTTGCTAGATTTTTTGAAATTGGAATTAAGAGAGCTGGTCAACAACTAGCTTATGCAATCATAGAGAGGTGGTGGTATAGCACCAATTCGTTTCATGTCCCAAACTTTGAAATTGGTTTCACCCCTTTAGATTTTTTTCACTTAACCAGAATTCCTATTGGAAATGGTCGTAGAAGATTGGAACACGCCGATACAAGTAGATGGAACAGTAGAGAAAATCAACAACTAGAGGATACCTACTTTAGATCTATGCATGGCTATGCACACTACAACAAGCAGTCACCTGAATTTCCTATTAGTTGCCTCGCAAACGATATCAAGGACAATCCAATTAATGATGAAAATTGGGAGAATGTGACTCCATACTTCTTATTATGGGTGATTTCAAAAGTTTTATTGGCACGTACCACTACAAGAGCAAGCAAAGGTTGGATCGCTTCCTTGCGTGATTTGAATGCGATTGGTAATTATGATTGGGGTCGCCTTGTTTTAGTCACTTGTATAGTAGCATGAGTGCGGTTGCTAGAGATGGAAAAAACATGTGTGGAATAGCGATGGTTTTAGAATATTGGTTTTACACGTATTTTCGTACTTTAACGCCTTTTCTCCAAGAAGGTGTACCGACTGATGTATGGCCTGCAATTATGGTATTTAAGAAAGATAGTCTAGTGAAGTTTCAAAGGGGGACTTCCAAACACTCTCTTAATACAGCTCGCCAACAAATTGAGTTGAGGACATTTGTTGGAACGGAATGGCAACCATGGTCTACTATTAGGTATAGAGATCATCCTGAAATAGTGCATGCTCGTGAAATCTCCAAGCAAAGGCTTTCTATAATCCGGAAAGCGATACTAGTATCATGTATGTTGGTGAACGGTTTTTAAGGCAAAAAAGGGGATTTATAACAATTCCAAGAAGTCCACGTGAACGTTTGGAAGAAGTATCATGTATCTTGGCCTGCAATTATTTTTGTACCGTACGTTCAGACAGTGAAGGCAACCATGTTCAAGTACCTTTGCAAGCACCCGATCCTCCTCCATTTACGTATGATGTTAATTGGGGAACAAGGGTTAGCAATTTTCGGTTTTAACTCCTTCAATTATTTTCTTTGCCATATTATTATGATTATCTTTACACATTAGAAGTTCCTTAATATATTTGCTATCTTGATGTTTCTTTTCAGGAGCAATGGAAAGATTTTGCGCATAGGTTAGTTATGTTAAATCTTGCAAAGGACTAGTATTGGTTTGAAGTAGATCGTGCACGTGCTCTTGGGGAAGGATCGACGTCAATCCAATAATGTTATGATCTTGGAGACAACTCTCAATGGTCAAGCCGTAAAAGACCAGCCACAAGTCAATCAGATGATGCACATGGTCATTATGTTCCACAAGAGGAAGTAGTTCCAGAGTCACAATTAACTCAATTGATGAATAGTGGTGGGATTGGTTTAAGTGAAGATGAAATGGCAAGGATGTTAGGATTAGGATCAAGTGATGAGGGAACATAGATGTGTTTTCTTTAATGAACTTGTTTTTTCTTTTGTATGAAAGTTGGATGTGTTTTCTTTAATGAACTTGTCTTTTCTTTTGTATGAATGTTTTTTCTTTAATGAATGTGTGCATGAATGTCTTCTCTTTTGTATGAATGTTTTTTTTCTTTTGTATGAATTCAAAAATCTTGGAATGCTTACAGCATTTGGGTTTTGTTTACAGGTTCAATATGGACGACGAAAATCCGCTAAGGAGGTATCTGCTAATGACGTACGGTATCGATCTTAGCATCGGTGATGACAGCGAGGAGAGAGAAATTGTGGTGTACCAGTATATGACTCAAATAATGCATAGGCTCTTCCAACCGGTGCCTCAATAAGTATTGACGCGACAAATGGTGGAAAGACACCGAGAGGATGGAGATGCAAGAATGATGCATGACTACTTTGGACCTAACTGTACTTAGGGCCCTAAGAAGTTACACCAATGTTTGGGTATGTATCGACCTATTTTCTTACGTATTCTAAGTGAGATTATTGTTGCGGATCCTTCTTTTGATTTCCAAGTTGATTGCACCGGAAAACTTTGTCACTCTCCCCACATGAAGATGTATGCCGTAATGAAATGTTTGTGTAAAGGTATAGCCGCTGATAGCACAGATGATTATGTCCGTATGGGAGCGCCAACCGTCTATATGTATATGAAGAGGTTTACCAGGGTAACTTTTCGCTGCTTTGGTCCAAGGTACATGCGACTTCCTACAAGAGAATACACGGAAAGATTATTGGCAGAAAATGCGACTAGAGGGTTTCCTGGAATGCTTGGAAGTATTAATTGTATGCATTTTCGGTGGAAAAATTGTCCAACAGCATTGGCAGGTACGTTCTGTGGGCATGAGAAAAAACCTACCATGATCTTAGAAGTCGTGGCATCATATAATCGGTGGTTTTGGCATGGTTTCTTTGGAACGCTAGGGTCGAACAACGACTTGGACGTCTTGGCTCAATCTCCACTTTTTGATAAGATGGTTGTTAGCAGCTCCTTGTAATTACCGCATCAATGGCCACAACTACGACAAAGGTTACTACTTGGCGGATAATATATATCCACGATTGTCTTGTATTGTGCAGTCATTCAAAATTCTCCTTCCAAATCAGCCAGCTAATACGTTGTTCAATAGATACCAACAAGCGAAGAGAAAGGATGTTGAAAGGGCTTTTGGAACTCTCCAAAACAAGTTCCAAATAACAAAAAAACCAGCGGATATAAACTTTATTATCAAGTCTTGTTTGATTTTGCATAACATGGTCATTGAGAATGAAAAACGTAACTTATATTGGGGTCAAGTCGTGAACGAACCAATACGACAGGTTACTGGAATACCGAGGTCATACCACGAGTTAAGGAATGATAAGGCATATCTCCAACTCCGCAATGATCTTGTTCAACACATTTGGATACGACATGGACTAGGTCTCAGAGACGGTGAAATGCCACCAGAATCTCCTCCTTCGCCACCAGATGATCTTGACGGTTCGGATGGTGAATTCGATCCTACCGGTGTTTATCCACCAGAACAGCATTAGTCTTTTTTCGTAAGATTTCGAAGAACATCTTTAGTCTTTTTTTCGTAATATTTCGAAGAACATTTTTAGTCTTTTTTCGTAAGATTTCGAATGAACTTTCAGTATGTAAGCAACTTGGTTGCAATCCTTTGATTTCTAGATTTTAAAATTAAGAAATATTAAGATTTTCATTGTATTATTTATGGTTTTCATTGTTTTCAACAGAGAAGCAAAAAAACTAAGTATGGATTTTCGAAAGAGAAGGAAAAAAACTAAGTATGGAACTTGAGGAATTGGCTTAGGTTCTGGATGTTTTTCAAGAAAAGCGCTAATAAGAATAGCATTTCATTTCTAACCATTAGATCTTAAACGGCTCCTTCTAATCAACGACTCACAAAAAAACGCTATTAACAATAGCGTTTCAACGACTATTTTTTTGAATTCGAATTTTTCCCTATAAATTGATCACTTCTCAGCTCAAACCACAACCTTTCAATCTCTAGATTTTTTTCTCCATCTTCTTAAAATTCATTGCAATTCAGACTTTTTTTTTTACCATGGCAAAATGTGCTACAACGAAGATGTTGCAATCACCAAAGCTTGGATAAGCATTACACTTGATGGTGTTGCCGGAGTTGATCAAAAATCAAACCAGTTTTGGGAGCGGGTATTCGATACCTATGTAAGCAGCTTTGTGAATAAGTATGATAGGACTGTTCATAAGTTGCAAAATAGATTTGGTACCTTGAAAAAAGATGTCAAAACTTGGGTTGGTATCTTAAGAAATTTGCATAGAAAAAATGCAAGCGGATGCGGAATTGATGATCTTGTAAGTTTTATTAAGATTTCTTAAAAATGCATATCATTTTATTTTATTGAAGGATTTCTAACTTGGGTTTTTGTTTGTTTTTTGTAGGAGAGAAAATCTAAATTGGAATATAGTAAGGTTAGCAAGGAAAAACCTTTTAGAAATGAAGAGGTGTACCGAATTTTCAAAGCCCATGTTCCCGAATTCAATCCCGAAGAATTTGATCCTACCCAAAATGAGGAAGATGAATCGGAGGCTCCTAGTGTTAATGCTTCAACAAGTAGTGCTCCGGCAAGAAGCGACCAAAGATGGCATGAAGAGGATAGCCCTCGTCGACCACCGGGGAAAATGGCTCAACAAAGGGAAGCTTCGGAGCTATCGGCCATCAACGACGGAACCGACCGTATTTTGAAACATTTTAGTAAAGAGAATGCAAAGAAGATGACAAGATTGGATGGACAAGAAGAATATTTATTAACTATTCCGGAGACAAACAAGAAATCCGTGGATTTATCTTTGGAGAAACATAAACTCGAAGTGTTGGATGTGGAGTTAGAGGCCTTGCCGGAATGGAAGAAGCAATTTATATTGGATAAGAAAAATAGGATTTTGGAAAAATATGGTTCCTCCTAGAACACTTGGTGAAAACTATGGTTATCCTAGCACTAGCAATGTTCGTCATTACAATATATGAAACCATGTAGCTTATGAAACTATGTAGCTTCAATTATGTTTTTTGTTTTTTTTTTCAATTTGATGTAGTGGAATCAATGTAGTTGAAGTAGTTTTAGATCAATCAAGTTTCAATTTCTTTCAATTTTATCTTCTTTTTGATTTTATTTGATTCAATATATGAAACCAAAAAACTAGTTTGTTCAAGAGGAAAAAATGAGAGACTAGAAGAAAAAACTAAGTATACGATAGGAGAATCGAGTAGCTCCTGGATGTTTTTTGTGATTAGAGCTATTAAGATTGGCGTTAGACACTAATAAGAATGGCGCTTAACGCTATTCTCAATAGCGTTTCATTCTACACCATTGGATTCTCAACGGCTCCTAATCAACGACTCAAAATAAACGCGATTAAGAATGGCGCTTAACGCTATTCTCAATAGCGTTTCAACGGTCAGATTTTCGAAATTAAAATTTATCTATAAATTGGCTTCCTCAACACAAATCAAACCATCCCAAAATCTCAAGATTTTCTTTGCTTCATATCTCTACTGTTTTTTTTTTATTTCAAACCTTCTTTCAATCAAGTGCAAGTATGGCATGCACTACAAATGAAGATATGGCACTCACAAAAGCTTGGGTGAGAATTAGTCTCCAATCGATTGTTGGACAAAATCAAGAAGTCAACAACTATTGGAAAAGGGTGCTTCAATCCTTTGTAGAAGAAGAGAGTGGTAATGAAAACGAAAGAACAAGGAAAAATATTCAAAATAGGTGGGTGATGATAAAAAAGCAAACCAAAGTTTACATGGGTATCATACATTCAAATTATGCAAATATGTCCGGGGGAGGATGGACGTTAGAAGAAGTTGTAAGTATTATTCAATGGAACATCTTATTTTCAATTATCTACATATTTTAAATCAATAATTTTCTAAATACGAGAGATTATGTTTATTTATTTTGTAGGAAGCACATGCTAAAACTCTATATTCTCAACCTAAAAACAAAGATTTCGCATATGATCATGTGTACCAAATTCTTAAGAACCATCCCGCTTTCGGAAATTAAATATCGTGATCTTACCGATGATAATGTGAACTTTGAGAAATGATGAAGCTTGAAAATGAAAATCGGATCATGTTAAATCCTAAATATTAGTCCCATGTAATGTTGCTTTTAGTTTTTTTAATCCATGTAACTTAATCTATGAAATGAAATTATCTAATTTAAATATTCAATTTCAAATTTATAAATTTTGTTCTGTACTTTTGAAGCTTTTTTATTTTCAATTTAGGTAAAGAAACAGGAGTGATGTGAGAAGAGTGTAAGAAAAATAAATAACAGGTAACGCTGTTCTCAATAGCACCTAGCGCTATTTTTAATAGCGCCAAACACTGTTGCTAACAGCGCTTAACGCAATTGTTAATGGCGCCAGTGAAACGCAGTTGTCAATAGCGCTAAACGCTATTATTATTGGCGCTTGACTTACGCCATTTTGATTGGCATTTAGCGCCATTCATAATAGCGTTTCTTGTCTTCTACTGCGACATTCTTATTGGCGTTCAATCGCTATTTTTATTGGCGTTTAGATGGATTTCACCGACCCTTCTACTAAACCATGAAACCCTGCTTGGATTTTTCGTGAAAACTCTTATTTGAAAGCAATTGGACTTGACATTTCATGAGTTTTCCACGCTTAGAATAGGTTGGATTCCACGATAAGACTTGCTCGAACGGAGAAGAATTGAATATCCCTCCCATCAAAAACCCTTTCAGTGACTCTCTCTCTCCTCTCATCATCTTTCTCGACGATACAGAAAAGAAGAAGAAAAAAACGCTCATCCCAGCTTTATTTTCACCATTCGAGAACGAAAATGTAAGTTTTTACTCTCTCCTCCGTTGAGATTATTCTTTGGTGCTCCTAATTTTCCTATGATATACATACTAAGAAATTACCTCTCCAATTTCTCACTTAATCCAATATTTCGATTAGATATCCGACGAAATTGATTTTTAGCTGCCATGATCTCCTTTCCCATTTATCATGATTTCTTTGGGTTAATTTTCTGATGAATTTTGTCTTTTTTAGTTTCTGTGGCCGTCGAGGAAACAAATGAATTGGCAGCACACATGACATGCAAACCCAAGAAAGATTAAAAAATACATTATGAATTGTTTGCTTTTTTGGTATTTTAATCAATTGTTTCTTCTTCTGGCTCACAAGGTAAGCCCTAGATGTGTGATTCTCATTTATTTATTTTGTTTTTGGTATTGATTCTCAATTCTTTATTGCTATCTCTGATTCTCAAGATGCAAATACAGATGAAGATGAAGAATTTCTGCAGAAATTTATATAATGTTTTTTATTTAAATTCTGTAAACTGTTAAATTCTTGCAGAATGTGAATTATGATTTCTTCTATTTAAATTTTTGTAGAGAATATGGAAATGGGTTGATAAATATGCCTTAAATTTCCTCGCGTTTTTAGGGGCCACCCGAAAGGATTTATGGGCCATCAATTTATACCCAGCCAAAGACTCTAGTTAAGGGGTACCCTATATGATATTGAAGTTACATAAATGCCCTTCTGGTAAAACTGTATAAAAACCAAATCAAAAAATTCTACTCATTTCAACTGTATAAGAACGCGAAGAACGCGTACCCGGCAATGTAGTCGGTGGTGGCAATTCCGATAGTCAAACACTTCGTCAACTTCAAATGGCCCCAATTAGGTAAGAATCTATCATTTTTGGGGTTTATTTCGCTTTAATTCGTCGAATCGAGAAAAAAAAATTCTAGAGTTTTTTGTTATTTATCCAGATTCGGGCGATATTCATGCTTATTTACTTCCGAATGTAGTCGTGTTCTTCATTTCTCAAGAACATCGACAGTATTCGGGAGAAAGATTTGATAATTATCTGCCGAATATTGGTGGCCATATCTTCCTAGATACAAACTGCTAATAATCGGTAGTTTAATGAATTTTTTGGCTACCGAATATATTTAAGTAGACACACAGTATTCGGAAGAACACTCACTACCGAATGTATATATTGAAAAAATCTCAAAATTTCTGATATAGGAAAAATCCCATTTTGGGGCCAGTATTTGGGCCATCGTACATTCGGAACTTTACAAAAAACTTATCCTCCGAATATTACAAGTTCAAAACAAACCACGCCATGGCTCCAGGTGGTTCCAAGGGCCAATATTGAAGGTTAGACAGCCCATATTCGGAAGTTTTGGTAACTAATTTAACTTCCGATTATTTCAAAGACAAAATTTGAAAAGTATAAGTTTTTCCCAAATTCTGATTTTTGGGCCATCGTACATTCGGAACTTTACAAAAAAATTATCCTCTGAATATTACAAGTTCAAAACAAACCACGCCATGGCTCCAGGTGGTTCCAAGGGCCAATATTGAAGGTTAGACAGCCCATATTCGGAAGTTTTGGTAACTAATTTAACTTCCGATTATTTCAAAGACAAAATTTGAAAAGTATAAGTTTTTCCAAATTCTGATTTTTGGGCCATCGTACATTCAGAACTTTACAAAAAAATTATCCTCTGATATTACAAGTTCAAAACAAACCACGCCATGGCTCCAGGTGGTTCCAAGGGCCAATATTGAAGGTTAGACAGCCCATATTCGGAAGTTTTGGTAACTAATTTAACTTCCGATTATTTCAAAGACAAAATTTGAAAAGTATAAGTTTTTCCAAATTCTGATTTTTGGGCCATCGTACATTCGGAACTCTACAAAAAAAATTATCCTCTGAATATTAGAAGTTCAAAACAAACCACGCCATGGCTCCAGGTGGTTCCAAGGGCCAATATTGAAGGTTAGACAGCCCATATTCGGAAGTTTTGGTAACTAATTTAACTTCCGATTATTTCAAAGACAAAATTTGAAAAGTATAAGTTTTTCCAAATTCTGATTTTTGGGCCATCGTACATTCGAAACTTTACAAAAAAATTATCCTCCGAATATTACAAGTTCAAAACAAACCACGCCATGGCTCCATGTGGTTCCAAGGGCCAATATTGAAGGTTAGACAACCCATATTCGGAAGTTTTGGTAACTAATTTAACTTCCGATTAATTCAAAGACAAAATTTGAAAAGTATAAGTTTTTCCCAAATTCTGATTTTTGGGCCATCATACATTCGGAACTTCCAACTTAATCGGTAGATAAGAATATAAGTTTGCCACCGAATGTCTTATTCGGGGGTAATACGTGTATCGTTAACAACCGATTGTAGTGAACCAATGATACGAAACCTCAACGGACATATTTTCAGAAACCTCAACGGCCATATTTTCAAAAATTAGATCCGTTGGAACTCTAATCTATATAAGGAGGGTAACCCCTCTCAGTTATTATTGAGTAAAAAATCGGAATGAAAAACCTTTTCAATGGCAAGTCCATTATCAATCGACAACATACTTCGAAGATGCAAGCGAACAACTACATCAATTGCAACAATGGAAGAAGAAATACAAAAAAGGAACAAACAACCCAAAAAAATTAAACCATCGTTAGTGGCAACGGAGGAGGAGGAAGAGGAAATCAAGGCTAAGAAGCGAGGTCAAGAACAATTCCATCATAGAGAAAGATTAAAACAAGTTGAGGAAGAGACCGAGTGGATAAAAAATTATTACATTGTGAAAGATCTACCCAAAGAACAGCAGGACGATCGTATATTTTGGATTAACGTTTCATTGGGTCCTTTTGTTGGTAAGTACAAGAATCCACGCCACAATTATGAACCATCGCATGTTTCTTCAAGGGTGCACCATGTTATAAAATTGTGCACCGAGTACAACCGTATTCTTGCTAGGCACAGAGACGACAGGTTTGCGGCACAAGATGCTTATTCCAAGTGGAGAGGAGAGTCGTTTCTACATTTCGAAGCCGCGTTGATTGTTGCATCTCGGACTGGGAAAAAAGAATAACATGTGATGTTTGAGTGCTGTAAATTCAAATTTTTAATATTAATCGGCGGTTTGATAAAATATGGAATTCCCGAATATGACTAATCGTATTGAAGTGTTATAATATTGTTGTTCCGATTACATAGTTTCAAAAAAAAATTATAGTAACTCAGCCGATTCCTCGAAAAAAAACGATCAAACATCGTCATCATCCGAGGGGATCAATTCGAGTAACTCAGCGGGAAAGTTGTTGTCCATAACACGATCCCAATCAACCATGTTGGACTCATATTGTTTCACCCAATCCTTGCAATGGTTCATCGGGAAGTAATCGTGCCACTTACTCAACGGAGGTAACGGACAATCTTTCTTTACTCTTAAACCGATAAAATGCATTTCATTCACAAATGCCATTACGATTCTTCTACCTTTAACCGACTCGTCGCAAGACGTTCTTGTGGGTGCAAACGTCATGCTAAGTCCATACATAGGAGGAACAAAGAAATGTACCACGCAATTCAAAACGTCCGCTAGGAGATATCCAAATTTAGGCATTGTCATCCAATACTTGGATCCGATTTTCTTCAGTCCCTTTCGACACTTCACACGCGCAACTAAGTCTTTGAACTCTTGTTCTTTGTCGTATCTATCTCCTCGCCTCATCATCTCCATATAAAAACCCTTGTCCTTCACTAGTTGTACCGCCATCTTATTTCTTAAATATTGGCATTGGGTGACATCTTCGATATCCGCCTCTCTAAAGTAACCCATTTGTTCCGTAGCAACGTGAAACCCACAATTTCCATCCCCATCAACCTCGTCGGTCGACAAAATAAATGGAATGATAAGTGGAGGGAGTTGTTCCAAATACTCTTTGTATATTGTATATGTGGATCGATTTGGTCTTCCATTAAGATCTCTAGGGCAACGAAGAGTACCTTTGTCCTCTTTTACAGTAAGAATTTCCATTGGTTGGGTTTGTTGCGAGGCGTTCATTTGATCAACAACTTCTTCAACAACATTGGGTTGACTTACTTGTCGGGTGGTTGGTCCACTTTGATCATTTCTTGGACGACCTCTTTTCTTAGGTTCCGGCTCATCTTCAAATTCGGCTTCCGAACGCTCGTGCCTAGACAATATTCTTTTATTAGACAAATACTCCTTCAACTCTTTTCTTTGGATGGTCCTCGACACTTCGGTGTTCGTCCTACCGGTGTTCTTTTGCTTAATAGGTTCATCAACCTCCCTTAAACAAGGGTGAAGGGCTTCCTCCAAATTATGCATCAATATTTGCTTTTTGGTGCCGTTTGATGTAGCGTAACACTCGGCTATTCGTGCACACAATTCCGACTCGAAGAAAGACGGACCATCAACTACCGGAGGTTCGGAGTGAAATTTAATTGCTTCCAAAATGGTTGAATATCATCGATGTCAATCACTTCAACATACCTACCCAACTTATGACGACATGGGAGTCCAATACCTATCATATCCTTGCAAACACAAACCGTATTCTCGTCATCATAAGTTTTATATAACTTCAATTGTTTCATCATGCGATTTATTTTCCATCTTGAAACTTTATGAACAACTCCCCTTAGAAGAAATTTTTCCTTAATATGTTCCATCGGGAATTGGTGTACACTAAATTGCATACATTTCCTAATCTTTACGAGATCACGATTGGTAAATTCATGGATTGCTTCTTGGATCGACACAACTCCATTTTGACTACCAATTAGTATTTTCTTTAGTCGACCATGAGACCCCTCCGCAATGCTTGTCGCCTCGTTCTTGAAGTTACGATATTCATATGTCCATGCAAACACAAACCTCTCCTTAATCGTTAACCATTGTTTTTTACAATACTCAACCGGTTTTGGGTAGTCCGTGTCGTATTCATCCTCAAATTTCTTCAAGTTACATTCGTAAATTTCCTCGGTCATCGACCAAACAATTTTGTCCCATGCTTTCATGAACATTTTCCAAATTATTCCATCCTCCTTCCACTTTTCTTCAAATAGCCTATCCTCTTCCTTACGTTCTTCCACGGTTAATTTACTAATGCGCTCATCCTCTTCCTTTGACCTCTTGGTACCCTTCCTTGGTCTTTTAGCTTGGAAATGATGATGGCAATTGGTTTTGAGATTGCATTGAATGTGCCATGTACATTGCAAGTTTTGGTCTTCCGGAAACACTACCGCTATTGCATGCATTAAGGCTTGATCGTTATCCGTTACAATAACCCTTGGAAAATTATCACCGTTATAAATGGACCTCAACGTCTCCAACATCCAAATGAAACTCACATTGTTCTCATGATCCATTAAACCCCATGCAATCGTAAACGTGTTTTTGTCCGAAGTATGACAAGCAATGTTCAACAACGGCATGTTATACTTGTTTGTCTTATAAGTAGCATCTATCAACAAAATTTGATGAAAGCATTGAGCCAATTGGATCATTTCATGATGTGCCAAGAAAATACGAACCACTATACCATCCTTTTCTTCCCTTCTCAAGGTGTAGCCGTGTAACTCCGCTAACCACTCCGATTGTTGCATGACCATTCTACCATCCCAATCAGTCCTTTTGATCGTAGCTAGGGCCGACTTAATTGTAGACAAAGAAGACAAGTTTTCGGGATCGTCCGCCTTTATTTTACTTAAGATCGCACTCGCTTTTTGGATCCGCATAGACCTCACCGTCTGCATTTGATGTGGTTTTAACTTGGAAACCATTACATGTCCAATTAAATCCAACGGATCATCATGGTTGTGACAACCGTTATCAACTTTATACATTTTATACTCTTTACCTTTAATACCATCGGGCTTATAGAAGACAATCTTAAATGGGCATCCTATCTTCTTGGTATTGCTTCGGTATTTCCTATTCGTCTTCCGTATGTACTTACTATTCTTTCCCTCGTGATTCTTTCGCGTCCCACCTCGCTCACAAATCATTTCAAATCGAGTGTCACTAACATGATTATTTTGAACTACCACGCACATGTTATCTTTTGCGTTGTGCATAAGCCATTCCTTTGCCTCCTTCTTACTTCCAAATGTCTAAACGTGCATAAAACAAAACAAATCTAATAACCATAACCATTTAACATATAAATTTTGAAAAAAAGAAAAAAGTAGTAATGAGTATACCAAATCGTTTGCATAGTATATGGAAGTGTCGGGCCTCAAATAGAAGTCATCAACAAACTCTTCAACGGCCTGCATATGAAAGCAACAAATTATTATACAATAATCGGAGGTTATTAAATAAGTCAAACTTCCGAATACTCTATATTCGGAATCCTATCGGTTACCCAAAACACCCGATTTATGCAAATGAATGTACACAGTTTACTGAGTGCAAAAAATGATATAATCGGAAGCTAAAATATATAGTAAACCAGCCGAATATAAATAACCGGAAGATAACTTTAATCGATAAACATCCGATTTTCAAGTTTTCGGAAATTTTATTTCGAGGCCACTGTTATATTCGGCAGTCAAAGAATGTTAAACTATTACCGATTGTAAAGGATAAGAATACTGAGTTTTGAAATTTTCTGAGGAATTCGTTTTTGGGGCCATTCGAGGGTAAATAACTCTACATAACTACCGAATGTAGATATTTTTGGAAAACCAGTTTGGGGTTTTTTCTCATCTTCGGCAGTAAACTAGTATCTTGGAACTACCGAATATACATATTTGGTACTCAGTGTGTTATATTCGTAGGTTTATTCTACAAATTATCTACCGAATCTGGGTAGTTCATGGCATTCAATGCATGCAATAATCGGTTTTTCTTGTTTACAAAAGCACACAAACGCATGCAAATCGAGTATTTGAGTTTCTTAACACAATACCTGTGTTTTACATGCATCGTTAGCTTCAATATCGGGCGATTCTCCATTTTCTTCCATGAAAGGGTCGTCTATGTTTTCCTCTCCACAAAAGTTTGGATCATTCAACATATACCCCAAATCGTCTTCTCTAAACGGTCGTGAACCCTCAACATTTTGTTCTTCGTCATGATTCTCACCTTCTTCTTCATATCCATCCATTTTTGTAGTGATAAAATGGGTTTTCTCTTCTTTTCCTTCACCTTCTTCTCTATAACTCTAACAACTCAAAAATGAAAAAGAAATAGAAAAAATGAAACACAAATCATTCTAATACTGCACCGACTACAATCGGAAATCTGGGAAATATTTTGGCTTCCGATTGCAATCGGAGGATAACAATGTTATCATATCCTCCGAATATATAAGGGTAATTTCGCCATTACGAATTACGCGAGATAAGGGCTGGCTACATTTTCCCTTTGGGTGACCTTTTTTGTTTTATTGTTGGCCCCTAAATCCTTTCGAGTGGCCCCTAAAAACGCGAGGTTAATTTTCCCTAGAAAACTATGAAGATCAAGAGTTTCAGGTATGGTTTTTTAATTTTTAACGGATTTTTTTTTTTTTGCCATATTGGTAGGATATGGTGCTCAAGTCATGGGAGAATAATTGGTCCTATGATTAACATTTTTACTTTTTTTAGTTGCGGAAAACATTTTTTATCTCCATATATGTTATGATTAGGATGGTGTCTCCATTATTTATCATAATACAATCTTATGTTAACTTTCGTGAATGTGATATAGTTATTATTTGGGAATGGTGATGGTAGCATTGATGCATGGAACATTGTACAATGAATTATTTCCATGAAATTATTTGGAGTAAAAACCTAATATTACTTACTAAAATAAGTTTATTTCCATGCTAAGAAAATATTTGAATTTGCAAGCGTATCATAGATTCTAATTCATTGGAAATTGTGATTTTTCATTATCCCAGATCATTGAAATTTTTCGTACCTTAACTAATGAACCTTGCATGTTCAAGCTTTGCTTTGAAGTGCAGAAATTCGTCCGTCAAATTGCACAGAGCTTATCACAGCGACAGAGGTAATCTTGCTAACTTCGTGTTCATCATTTTGCATGTATTATTTGGTAGTTTTATTCGAAGTTCATAAATCAGACTACACTCGCAATCCTCTAACTTCTACATCAACCAAGGGATAATGCAAAAGCATCAGTGATTTCTGGCTTCTCACAGATTCTCTATCAAGCTGCGGAAAGTCCCAACCAGTTTCATCATAGAACTATGCAGTCTCAATCCAAATTTTCAAAAATAATTCATTAATCCTATGTTTCAATCAGGTTTCTGATGAATTTTCTTTTCGAATTTTCAGTTTCTGCTTAGAGAACAGACGAAATGGCATCTCAAATCAATATCAAACGACAGCAGGTACCATCTTTGGTAATCATATTAGTAGATATTACTGATGATAGTAAATATATGGGTGTGTACTTTTTCCATGTTTTGGGTATAGTTTGGTGTTTGTAAAAACTAAAAAGGGGTTGCTGATCTTAGAGAACCTAATTGAGGATATCCTTTTTGTGCAGGTGGTTTTACAGTACACATTGTGATGGATACAAAGATTTTTGCTTTGGCCTTTGGGGTTCTTCTTAGCATCAGTAAGTTGTTTCCACTGTTCCACCATATTTTTCCAAGTGGGGTTAGTAGCAAATCCATCAAAGAAATCAATCAAGGTAATAACTCAGGTCCTCATATGTGCTTTACATGAAGAAATCAACATTTATTTTTCTTATATTAGATTTTTTTTTTTTTTTT
>NC_039363.1:59580836-59623364 GCF_003573695.1 Papaver somniferum | reverse complement strand
CCAACCACCACCGCACCGCCGCTGCCGACAACTACCACCGCGCCACCGCCGTCGCCAACCACCCAACACAGCGCCACCACCTCCATCCCCGAAAACCACCACCGCGCCACCACCTCCATCCCCGAAAACCACCACCGCGCCACCACCACAGACCACCACTGTCGCCAACCACCACCACCAGCAACACCACCATTATCGCCGACCACCGCCACCAACCAGTCGCCACCGCCACAAAAAATGAATTTCATTGATCAATATTCAACAAAATAAGAAAAAAATGATGAAACCAAACAGAAAAAATGATGAAACCAAAATTGGTTTCACCAAAACTAGATGAATTCACATATTGTCATTTCGCCAACACAACTTCAATGATGAAACCAAACCAAAATAAACTAGGAAAAAATGACCAAAACTAGATAAAACCTAATTAGGTTTCATCATTTTCCACATATTGTCATTTCTCCAACACAGCTTCAATGATGAAACCAAACCAAAATAAACTAGGCAAAAATGATGAAACCAAAGTTGGTTTCACAAAAACTAGATGAAACCGAAATTGGTTTCATCATTTTTCCACATATTTTCATTTCACCAACACAAACTTCAATGATGAACTGAACCTGCCAATAAATGAAGAAAAAACTGGTTAATACAGGACGAATATATCTGATACTATAACGTGCCCAGGATAAGAAGCCCACAAAACCAAAAGATCTGATTAAATATAGATAGTTGGCTTGCATAATACAATTTAATGTCTAAAGCATAATAAACTGAACACAAATTGGAGAAACTACTAATTCACAAAACAAACAATAATCTTAGCACGGTAATGACATTGAAGTATATATTCAAGGAAGTCAGTCTCTCTCTCTACCGAATTTCTGCTTGTTTAGTGGAGCTCTGGAGCTTATGCTTCAGATATATGGATTCCTCAGTACTTAAATATTGATGGTATAGTTAGTCTATGGTAAATTGCTAATGTCGTAAAACTTCAAATGATACTGTAAGCAGAAGGCAACCCTATACCCGGATAGAATCTCTTACTATAGTACCCAATAAGGCATGAATCCTGCAAAGACGTGACTAAGAACTACGACATTTTCCAAAAGAAATGATGCAGAAAACAACATCAAGAATTTTATACATGATGGAGCAGCGACGGACCTCATTGCATATACAGGAATTGTTTATTAAGTATAAAGCGTCTTTGGCAAGGAGAAGTTCAAAATTTATGCCTAACTACTATTATTTTCTGAAATTCATAGATTAGTATCTAGCAATTCAATCCACAATAATATGTACAGACTTAAACAACAAATTTCTTATTAGAAAGTGGTTAAATTATGATCAAGTTACATGTATTACCTGAAGGGATAAAATCCCACTTCCTCTGCAACAAAAACTAAACCACCAGATAACCCTCTCCATACATCTCCACGATCGATCAAGCAAATCCACCATGGTTTTCCTTCTCGGAAACCTCTATGGCAACCTCAATATCATCGCATCCTCAATCTGGATAGGTAAATGAGTTGCCTATACCCGAATAGAAACTTCTGCCTTTGTAATGTCGTGACCGTTCCGTAGGATCTCTCCAGCTGAAGGATTTGAGAAACAACCTAACATTCTTAAGAAAGTGGATTTTCCTGCACCATTTGCTCCTGTTAACACGAGTGCACCTCCGTCACGGACTGATGCATTAATGTTTCGAAGAATTAGTTGGGCATTTCTCATGCATGAGACATTGTTTAGCAGCATTCTAGGAAGTGGTGGTTTTCTTATAAACATTTTAACTCCAAAACGTCATCAACCTAAAAAAGTAAAACACACAAATTGAGAATGAAAACATAAACCCAACTCAGAAATCAAATTCCCTCAAAAATCCAATACAATTGAAAACACAAACCCCAAACTCAGTAAATCAGATTCCCTTAGAACTTCAAAACAAATGATGAAAACACCAGTCACCAATTTCTATTTCAAAATTGAACAACGTCATAGTATAATGAATCCAATTACTTCAAAAGAACAATACAAATTAAAGATGATGGAAACCAAAATTGGTTTCACCAAAACTAGATGAAACCGAAACTGGTTTCATCATTTTCCACATATTTTCATTTCACCAACACAAACTTCCAAGTCTGTGCCCGTAACTTTTGTAAGTTAATTAACCTAAACACATCAAATTCTCAACAACTGAAATGTCTATTTCATTTCTATCAACAACTGAAATGTCTATTTCATCTCCATTAAAAGAATTCATCATCAGTTCACTCCATAACATCTCAAGCCATCACCTTCATCATATTTGTAGCTTCATAATCCCTGCAACTCATCATAACCTAAACTAATAATCACAACTATCAACTGCAGTTTCAAGGATATCTACAACTCTATCAATTGATATACTACATCTCAGTAAATATCTTTCTAGGTCCAAAACCCATTTACCAAACAGCAGCAGCAACTAAATCTTCTAATTTGTTAAGAAACATAACAATCTCTTCCACTATTTCAACTTAAAATCAGATCCCTCTTCTTAACTCATCAGAGATTCAAATTCATCAACATCCTTTTCTCAATCATCTCCTTCTTAATCAAACCCCTCTCCCTAAATTTTGCAGATAGATCAATATCAAAGAAGAACCCTAGTTTCTTAATTTAGGGAAGATTATAAACCATAATTCTCTACGAAATCAAAATTAAACTTCATACTACCATCTCTACTTCAAATCAGAACAAACCCACTTTAATTCTAACAAACCATTGAGATTTAATAAAAAAGAATCAATCAAAACAGAAACCCTAAATTTGACCTCCGATTTACCTTTTTCTGTGAATTCTGATTTCAGTAATCGATTCAACAACATCAATCTCAATCAAAGCAAAATTAAACTACAGAGATACGAATTACAATGAAGAATTAAAGAGGTTTGATGCACTAACCCCTTTTTAAGAACCACGATCCAGATTTAACCCTCTTTCTCAACTATTACGGAGAAGAAAACCAAATTTTGAAGACGAAATTGATGCTGGTGGTGACGTAGGTGTTGCTGTTTGTGGTGACGGAGGTATTGCTGCTGGTGTTCGTGGAGATTTGTTGCTGCTGGTGATGATGGTGGTGGGAGAAGGAGACGGAAGAAAGAAGAAAAAAGAAATCAGAGAAGAAGAAGAAAAGATCAAGGGCATGTTTGTCTTTTTTTAAAGTAACCAAAACTAAATTTACACATTATTATTTGGCTTGGGGTTTTTGTCCCAATTTTATTTGAAACGGATTTTATTTGGTAGAAATAATATGACCGGTTTTTTCTTATCACTAGTTTGTTCACCTAGGGGTTTTGTCACTAGTTTTGTAAAAAAAAATGGAATTCATTCAGCTGAATCCTGAACCAAAAGCTGATTCAGCTGAATCTAAAAGCTGAATCACGTTTGAAGTAATATTAACTTCAAAATTGTATTAATCAAAAACTTAAATTGATGGCAACTTTAAAACTGAATTTGTACTAAAAAGTGCTAACAGTTTACATCATCGACTATCTAAAATACAAGTTCCTGTCTTAAGTTTATGTTTTTATTACAAGCTTAGCTACCGAAAAACTTCAACAAAAAGTTGAAGGCAAAACTTCAGCATCTATGCCTTCGTTTACTGAAGACACTGCAGAAGGGGTCAACAAGACTTCACCATTTATGCCTTCATTCACTAAAGACAGGCCATCAACGAGAAAGTTCGGCAGGACATCAAAATCATAAAGGCCATGTAGCACTTGTGGCAGTAGTCATCTTTTAGGTTTTGCTGCTGAATTACAGTTATTAGATTGAGCACAAAACCTTAATGAAAGAACAAAAGGAAATGAAGAGAAAATAAAGAGCATTACCCACAAAAAGAAGAATCTAACGCTATCAGACGAGGACAACGATTGATGCTTCGAATAGAACACCACATCCCTTCAATTCTAGCATCACAGTGTCAGGTTCCTCGAATTTAGGGCATATACGTAAGTTATGAGACCGAATACCAACCTACAACAGCAAACAAAACAAAAATCTGGTCTGTCAGTAGATCCAAAATGGACAACAACAATTGCATAAAGAGATATCAGATAGTACACTTTATTCAAACAAAGACACACGAAGAAATAAAACTAGGGATGTACTGCTGAATTCATGTTCAGCAAGTACCAAAAAACCAACCTAGTTCACAAACCTCGCAGTTGTAGAGGTCTAGAGGGCCAGTGACTTGAGCACCGGGCAACCACCCTCATCACTAAAAACTTCACAAATAGAATTCATCAGAGCTTCGCAACCAGTAAGGTCAACTTCAGGCAAACAATTGCATTTAAACACCAGGGTTCCTGCTTTTGCAGCACCAACTTCTTAGCCCAAACTTTCTAAAACTTCGTAAGAGGAGAACATAAGAAATATGGTAGCTTACACCAGACGAACCTGGAGTGCGTTTGATTTAACGTTAATGCAATGATGAGCGGCGCAATTAGAAATGGTAATAGATGGATGCAGAGTTGGTCATAAACTCAAATTAGCAAATATGTAGGGAAAACATGGATGTTCAGGAAAGGGAACGGGAAAGAACCTCTAGCAAAATTGAGGAAATGGAAGTAAGAATCTTACTTTCGGCAATGCACTAGTCTGATAATATGCAAGTGAGGTAGGTATAGTGAGACACTGCTGCCAATTATGACATCCGATAACTCTTTTGACTGTCCACCTATAAGAAGAAGGCTACTTCCCTACTTGATTTGCAAAGGCATTACAGAATTAAGGAGCAACGGTTAAATTATTAGATGCAAAACCAACAGAACTATGGATCTTAGGGAAGCAACACATCTTCCATAGAAGTGTTAAAATGCTTACCAGACTGTAGAAGTGTTAAAATTCTTACCAGACTATAACCCGCTATAGCAGGTAAAGCTTCCTGAGCGTTGTTGTCAACTAGCTGATCAGATACTTGATGAATTTGTAGTTTCAGTCTCGACAACGTCAGCGATCTAAGATCAAGTACCTGAAATACTAACTCATTATTATCCAGACTCGCCACTATAATGAACGCTAACAAACAAACAAAGGCATCCAATTCAAAATGTTATAGAAGAGAGGTTAAACCTTATTAGAACGACCAGGTATTTGATAGAAACGACAATAATCGATTATTAAGCTTAATAATTAATATAGTTGTATTTCCTCATGAAGTGAAATAGCGTAGTTCTTAGTTGACCCTTGCTATTTTGTAGCACTTCTCTGCAATTGGGATGAACATAGCAACCTCTTATTCTAATTGATGGATTGAACCATCAGAAATTTGTAGACAGAAATAAGACTTCATAGCCTAAGGATCAGAACCATCAGAAAACCAATATCAGTAAGATATTAAATAAAAACAATAGCACAAGACACTAAGACAGAGACAAAAGGGGAAAGAACAGAGTAAGAATCATGTCAAGAGATGGCAATAACATATTGCCTATACTAGCCACTTGTATATCAATTAGTAAGGTTGCATACAATACTTCACAATGACAGAAGCTATTAGGACTTCACAATGTGTATAAGTATACAAAATGTATATATAACAAGACATAAATGCATATAGAGTAGCATATATAAAGAGATCTTCGTAAGGTCATAGAGCTTACAAAGATGGGGATGTAAACTAATCAGAAATATTATCCCAACCTGAACCTACACATACACGAAAACACAGGTTTTCAAACTCCATATTGTAGTTCTATTAAGGATTCCAGTGGCAATTCAACTAGCTATTTTGAATAAGTATTAGAACAGAGTAAGTATTGTAGTTCTCCATGTAGTGCTCTTTCATCACTTTCTGGAATGTGGTATTCAAATTCGTGGGATCAAAAACCCCCAATTAAATACCAAATAATAAGCCATATAACACCCAGATCGGCAATTCAACTCAAAAGTGTTGTGAATTTATAAGAAATTACATGGAAAGTACAAATAAATGAATAATTCTTTCAATCGCTAAACATTAGGAACTGATATAAAGGTGAAAAGCATCCCCTGAACAGCACAAAAGGTGGGCACAATGTATCATGTAGCCATTGGTTCTTGTACAATGAAAGAAAACTTGCAAAACACAATTAAACTGAATAATCAAGGCTACTTAGTTCACTTATTTCAAATTCGCGGTCAGATTGAACGTAACGTTAACAAGGTGACCGCAAATGTAAGGGTCAAATACAATCGCCTCAAATAGCAAGCGAATGTAATAGCTGCAATTTTTGTATACAGTGACCAATGTTAATGGAAATTTTCTACAAACACAACAAGCATGCCATAAAGTATATATGCGAGGAGCCTTATCCTCCCTTAATTACCCATCACAACAGAAGATTCTATAACTGCAAGTTGATTAATCATCACTACTTCAGTTCTTCACTATTTCAGCTCAGAAACTGTTACCTATAACAGATCAAAAGGAAAACGTATAAGAAAGTTCACACAAACGAAAACTTCAAAAACAACGAGAGCAATAGAAAAGAATATCAAACACTTGAGATCTTAACACTTGGTAAACATTCTTCACTTCCCAGGAAAGCACCTACAAATACCAACATTAGAGTCACCACGGGGGCTTACATGAACATGGAGGAGGCATTAAACATGAACAATTGTCTTTCTAAATACTCCCCATAGATAAGGTGCCCCATGAAATTCCCAGTACAACTTGAGAAACTGATCAGAAGGAAAAATTATAAGCTTTTCAATAGAAGATATTCTCAATAGACAAGCTTCACAGGGTTGAATCTTAGGTCAATCTGGGCTAGCATTCTTCTCATTTTTGAATCAGATATCATCATACATACAGATGTTGATCATCATCTATTCTTCAGGGATCGCTATTAGGATAATTGACCTCATAACCAAAGTTGGATTTAACCTATAAATCCATAATTCTTATTAGATCAAGCATCAAACTTCCATATTCCTTCATATGTTCTAAAGATGTTAAACTCATGATTTACAACCCAACCCAAAATTATAAATAAAAAAAAAATCCAGGAAAAGAAAGCAATTAGATATAATTTTTGTCACATCAAACATGCTATTTTACCCAAAATCCTAACCTAACCATTCAAATAAAATCAATAACTGAAAAGGAGACAAAAAATGAAAAACCCATACCAAAATTGAATGACTACTATAAACAATTAAAATCAATTAAAAAAACCCAGATCCATGTATCTAAACCTTACAGAAACCCTTATTGGAGAAATTGAAATCAGATGAAGTAATCATCTGTGTATACCTTTAATCATTCTAACTATTACGCCATAACCACCGGGATCACCTCGAATAATATCAACATAATTGACATCACCACCCGACCGATTGAAGATAAGTTGTTCACTACAAAACCCTCAAAAGTTAAATTGAAGATATTAGATGGTTATGACAATCATAAACCAAGTATTATGAGAAAGTTGAAGAATAAATTAGGGGTTCGCTTATCATTCACCTTAAAAGAAGAAGACGACCTAGAATGGATCTGTTAGGAGAAGAGATTGATTTGGTTTACTGGATTGTAGATGAAAGGGTTTATAGAGAAGCACTGATAGAGAACCATTTTTCTTCTTTAATGGTTTCAGTAGATGTCTAGGGTTTGTTCTTTGATGGTTCATCAGGCGATAAAATGAGAAGAGCGCAGAGCAGAGGAATGAGAAAATGGACAGAAGATAAGGGTGCTCGAGAAACAAGGCATAGTTGCCTTGACTCTCTTGATATTTATTCCCATAGAAAACTCTGACCCTGGAAGACGTTACATAAATCCATATAAAACGACTTCCACTGAGGCCCGTTAATTTAGAAAGCCCATCGGAAGACGTATTTTCAAGGCCCAGGCAGACTCAAAAATCTCATTTTCCACTAGTGTAAGACCACCACCCAGTATTTCGCTTAGAAATCTGTATGGACAAAATTTAATATACTTTTAAGAGAATCAACAAGACTCAATCTATTAAAAGTATATCAACGAGTTAGATTATCTCAATTTCTCAATTTGATCAATACTCAAGCAAATAGAAATCTGCGAGTTGTTATCAAATACTTAGAGAGATAACTTGGATGGTACCAAAGACCAATATCCAAGTGTCAATCAATTGAAATCAACAACCAAGAGGTTGGATATTCTAATTGATTGAACTTAACGCACAACCTGTATTATTTCAATCATAAAGATAAACAATATAATGCGGAAATAGAAATAATAACACAGACACCAGAATTTTGTTAACGAGGAAACCGCAAATGCATAAAAACCCCGGGACCTAGTCCAGATTGAATACTCTCAGAATTAAGCTCACGCCACTATTTCAGTTCTCATGATCAACAAAGTTCGCAAACTTTGGTTCAAGGAATAAGAACTTATACATATATGTGTTTCCACAATAATGCTTATATCCACCATTGGTTATATAATCTAAACTCTCATTTCAATCATTGAAACATTCTTAGAGGACGTTATATAGTGGTTATTCACAAACCATTTCTCGTCAAAGCCATTTTCAAGGTGATTGAAATATATCATGACTTCCGCCACTAGGTAAAGATGAACTTGGTTGAAGCGAAAGCTTACCAACACATATTTCGAGAAATAGATAGGCGAGATATACTCGGATCGAAATAGCAAATGTGTATAATAAAAGTATATATAGCAAAATGAATTTTGTCTCAAAGTAAGAGATAAAGTAGATAGACTTTTGAGTGATAGATAAGTTCAAGTCTCCACATAGCTTTTTGTCGATGAAGTTCCACCAGTTCCTTGAGTAGTTCTTCGTCTTGTATGATGATTCTCGATGGAGTTCTTGAGCTCAACTACACTTTCTATCCTAGTCCGAGACTTACCTATCGTAGACTAGAAATCAAGACTTATAATTTTGATCACTAACATTGACAAACATGATTGAGATAGAAACGCATGCGAGTTCAACCGAGAAATGCTCTAACAGGGGGAGTATTAGCTTTGTTATTATGGTGTCAGCATCGGCATTTGAAGATTGAATCTAATGCAAGTTATGTGTCGTTGAACTTGGAATCAAGCGTATGTGTATAATGAATTCTTGTAATTTGTTTATCCATATGATGTAAGAGTTTTGTCACTAAAATTGACAAAAGAGGAGATTGTTGGAGCATCGCTCGGTTGAACCCACCAAGCGTTGGTATGTCAAGTTTGGTTGTCATATTTTAGTGAATCAAAACTTATTTAAAGAGTCGCTTGATTATTTACTAGAGTCAACTTCGTATAGGTTAGCTTGAAAGTATTAGGGTTTGAGACTTACAAGTATTACATGGAGACTTGAAGATGTGAAGAAGTATAGAGATACAACAACAACAATCATCCTTCCTCTTAAGGTTAGTAATATTTGACTTGTACTGTTTCATTCCCTAACATATCTTTCAATTCGTGCATATTGAAAACGAAACTTCGAAGCTGTGTATGAAACTCTAGCTAGACATAGTATTAAAGAATACAATACGAGGTTTATTGCTTAACCATTAAACTTTGTTTATAAGACATCAACATAATCGTTTAAATAATATTGTGATTATGTATGGGTGTGAGTGAAGTTTTCATCATAGGAAACAATGTTTTTACATTAGTTTAAAGGAAGTAAGTTTACAAACTCGTTTGTGGATCGAAATGGAAATCGCTAGGCTTATTGGTAATGTTATTCATTGCAAATCTATTTTGAACTACCAATATGCGTGATGTGTATAACCTATCATAAACTTGTTTATGTGCTTGATAAAACTATTCAGGGATGCCTGACTTAAGTTATTGGTATAACTTTTATTAGTAAAACCGATCTAAAGTAATCACTCAAGATGGTATGGTCGATACCTTGTAAATAACAACTTTTATCTAGTGAAAGGGTAAGAGGTGCAGGTAAATTTGCGAGAGGGTAATCGATCCTTGTAAGAGGTGCCACAAGTTATTAGTGTGAGGGTAACCGATCCTATGAACATGTGCAACAAGTTCTTAGAAGTGAGGGGAAGCGATCCTATGCACATGTGCACCAAATTACAGGTAGTTACCATAAGTATGTGGGGAACCGATCCTAGTACCTAGTCAACCGAGTTTTGGTAATTAGTGTGACTATGCACAGTACTCACATGGAGATAGAACCGAAACTTGTTTTGATAGAACCGTGATACCCATGTTTGGTGATTTGACAGGATAATCAATCACATGGTTCTTGGGAATCAGATGCAAATCGTTTCCAAGATTGTAAGTATGAAAAAGGACTTAAAAAGTAAGGATGTCGTCATTCTTTGAACACGAGTTGTAACTCTTATCATTAATTGTTTAAAGATATTCCTTGATAGCTAAGGAGAATCCTAGAATCGAAATAAATTGAGAATCTTTTAATATAAGGTTTCCTGGTTTTTATATGGTATTTAATTTCGGAAATGCTATTCAGCACTCCACTTAGAGCTCTATTAACCACTCAGTGATAGGTGTCACAAGGACACTGGTTCAAAACAATTCAGCCAGGACACATCTTTGTATAAAAAGGTTATTCATTTGAGAGATGTATGGTTGAGATGCTTTGAGCTGTAAGTAGAGTGCTGTTTTAGTGCTCTGAATAGCATTTCCCATTTAATTTCCAGCAATTAAATACATATCTTTAGAAAATAATAATTAGTAATGTGCATTTACTGATTATAGATTTTTCTATGGGAATTTCGGTCAATATTTGGACAAAGCATTTACATGAATTATGAAAACCGATTTTGTGTTTATTGCATTACCTTTGAGAATATTTGATTTTGGAAATTCCTTGGTGTCCAAACTTCCTTGTCTATAAATACTGAAGTTTGCAATTCTAGCAAAGTAATCCTCAGAGACAGCAAAACTACCCCAGTTGTGTTGTTACTTGTGGAGTCACCTATTCGGTGAAGAAAGTACCCTAATTAAATAATGGAAGATCAACTAGGATCTGGTCGTCTAACTGGTTACCGTACTCAGCTGCTCCTCCATTGTCTGCTAATCAACTAGTCCCTTATGTTTAAAGATTTCTTTGGGATTGGGAAGCTCTATTAGTACCATTGGTGGGAAACTAAATAATTGCGGTTTATCATTAGTTTTTGATTGATTTGATTGACTAACGGTGGTTGAACTTTGATTGCACCTAGTTTGTTTATGCTTGAGAATCTTCTCTTCTGATATAAGATTCACTCAAACTAGATCAAAGTTTCGACGGGGATCTTTAGACTGTTTGTAGATCTAAAGACGTCTTGTGATAATCCGACATTAACAGACTCCGTTCTGTGTGGATTAATCATAAGAGATTCAAGTTGATTGTGTGCAGGTATTTATTGAAGATCAACGAAGATTTGAAGATAAGAAGACTCTTTGGGTTCATAATCTTTAGTGTGCACAATACTTGTTTCGGCTGTAAAGGGATCCGACTATAATCAGATTTATCCTTGTGATAATCGTGATTGATTAGTTGGGTAGATCGACATCAATACACTTCTTTGTGATTAATAGTATTGATTGCTTAAGGCTTACGATCACTTTGGTGATTGGTAATAAAGAGATCTAAGGACCCGACAAAGGTGTTTATGTGTTGAACGAGAGAGCCTTTGTCAAACTCATATCACTTAGTTGAAAAGAGTTGTTACCGAACAGATTTGTTGTTCCTTTACTGTTTGGAATACGAACCAAAGGAATTGTTCCAAGTGCGTGACTTATTACAAGTTGGAGGCGCAGGGATACTGAGGAATCTAGGTGAAATATAGGTTTAGTTACTTGGTATCAACTATATTAAGTTGCTTTAGGTTTTGTATATCGGCTTAATTTTGAGAGTATTCAATTTGGACTAGGTCCCGGGGTTTTTCTGCATTTGCGGTTTCCTCGTTAACAAAATCTTGTTGTGTCTTTTACTTTCTATTTCCGAAATTATAATTCTCTTTATTATAATTAGAAGTAAAATACACAAACGTTAATTACCATTTACTTGATAGATAATCCTATAGTGTTTGGTTAAGTCCGAACCTATTATCAAGTAAACATACTTCGCTGTTGTCTTGTCTCGATCTCGTATCCATAGACGATCACACGAAGTGTGCAACCGATTAGTTGCATTGTCTCGACACACTCCATGGACAATCACTTTCGGAAAGAAGGGACTTATAGGTGGAAATTTTTTAGATTGAGGTATATTTGGGTACCCTCGTCTTTTTCAATTGGTATTAGAGCAGGCAAACACGAAAAGATCTAAAACACTGTGTTTGGTGCGATCCAACCTATAATAATTGAATCCATGTCTGATTCAGTTAACCTATCACGAGAGTTCAGAAAAGATCTATATGGGTTTAATTTCAACAAGTTCCTAGAAGGATCACATTCTACAAGTTCTAACTACTCTTCCGATAATCTGTCCTCACATGCTCTGGAAGATGTTAAGCTAAGCCCCATATTCACAATCAATGATTCATATTCTGAATCACTTCATGAGGATAAAGAAGAAAGTGATTATGTGAATATAAAGTCTTCACATCTAGATGAACTAAGTAAAGAATTAATCTCATGTGCAACAGAACTCACTCTAGCACTAAAATGGGAAGGTAAACTTCTTGAAGACTTATGTCTTATGAAAACCAAAAAAGATCAAATCCATTTTGATCTATCAATTCTTAAAGCTAAGTTAGACTCCCTGAAGAATACGTCTTCCTCAAAGATTCTTTCCCTGGAATCAAAGCTAAAGAAAAGCATTGATCAAGAAAAAAAGACAGAGATCTTGAGAAAAACAACTACATAAGAGTACAATGTTTGAAAAATCATTCGATTCTGAGCTAATGATTGTCACTGAACATGTCAACCATCTTAAAGATGAAATGCAATTGTTGATATCAGAAGGCCAATCGAAGACATCATGTTTTGAAAGTTTTAAAAAACCTGATCCAAAATCTTTCTCTAAAAGAAAGGAAAGTGATTCTAAGAACTCTCGAAAGAAAGTTTCATCTTCTAAGAGTACATTTATACTCTCAGAAAACTCTGAGATGAACATCTCAAATCAGAGGACTCAACCTCACTGCACTCGTCATCACAGAAGATGCTACAATTGTGGAATTAGAGGACATATGTTTAAAAAATGTCAATTGTTGGCTAGTCCAAGTTCTAGTCAAGAAAATTATGAGAAATCTTCTCAGAGATATTTCTTTATAAGATTAATCGTCCTAATCTAGAAAAATCTGCAAGAACTATTCTTCACAGTAAAAAGGAAGGACCGAAGACTGAAAACGGGTGTAAGTGGATCCTAAGAAGACAATGGAGCTAAAAAAAGGAAAGGTGAAAATATCTTCAGATCATCAGTACATGAGGTAAAACCTAAATATCTTGATGATAGTTATTTTTATGATAAGTTTAGAGTGTCCTCTAAAAGGAACAAAGTTCTTAAAAGAATAAATAAAGAAAAATTCTCTTTCGCTCACGAAAAGAGTAATCTGACTCAACCAAATACTTAGTATCAGTTGAGAAACGCACGGGGTCAAGTTGTGCTCAAACTTTTTTTTTGATGAGTCCAGTGTGTATTGCACAAAAGGGTAGAACTTGCAAGATCAACAAAACTTATTCATATCCCTAAAAAATCTTAATATTGTTAATTTTCGGTTATTTCATATTAAGAAAAGATTTTGATTTTCCATAATCAGTAAACCAGTTTTTGGAAACTCTTGAGTATATAAGTTTTCGGTAACACGTTGAGAGTTTTTGCTCATTCTTCTACAACACATAATCATGAACGGTACTAATTATCATGCAAAGCTTTCTGCTATAGTTTTGGAAAGGTATGTGGATAAATTGAACAATGGTACTTTCGGATTTCATAACTTTAATAAATTCGGATGAATCCCCTATATGGGTACAAGTCAATCTACATGTATGATTGATTATGAGAAGGAGTTTCACAATATGGCTCGAACCTGTGCCGGAACAAAGATGGAAGTTCTATTAGTAAAACAAAGTCTTGAAAAATCATTACTTGTTCAAGCTCATCTCCTAAAACAGCTTGCTTTGCTCTATAAAAGAGTAAACGAAGAGGAACCTAATTTCTACAAGGTTGAAGAATTATACTTCAATCAAGGATCTCTTCAGGGAATCAGAAGAATTACTCATATCAAGAGAAACAGATCCCATGTTCATGAAGATTAATATATATCTTCCAGGAAGAATAGACTTCAGTTTTTGATTGTTTTCAATAATTATAAAGTCTATTATTAATAAAATTATCTTATTATGAATAAAATTATTATTTTATAATTTTTCTTGTGATAGTTTTCGATACATGGCATGTGCTTGAATGCTTTTTATTATTGCGATGTATGTTTATGAGATGTTTGATTTCGGTTTTATTACCTTGATATTCGATCTCATATTGTGTTAACCCTTGTGGTATGGGTGACTTTTTGATTTAGCGGGATTAAGTTCTAGCCCATGTTGGTAGGCTTTATCAAAGGATCATGAGGGGTTCTGTAGAAACAATATGTGAAAAAGTCAACAATATGTTGAATTTCAGTTTAACATAAAAGTATATGTGTTTCGAGGTTTCAACTTTTGCATTGCAAAGTTAAAACCAGTTTTCAACCTTTCTATGGTAAAGGTTGGTCCTTGTTGTTGTTCTTTTGTATTGGCGGGAGGATGACAACTTCAATGGGGGGGAGTTCTTTGTGAACTTGCGCTTAATGTCATATCTTAAGAGGAGATGAGGATGCGGAATTTGAGGTAACAATCTTGTTAGTTAATAATTTTCATGTTTAAGAAAAGCCATGTTTTTATTTTATATCTCTATTGCTTTTGCTTAACTGTACAATTGATGTTTATTCCATTATGTGTATATGGGTGTGTGTGTGTGATTCAATTGTTGTCCGGTTAAGAAAAACCATTGTTATCTTTTTGATATCAATAGTTTAGGCATACAAAATGTCGGTGCGATTGCAAATCTATAATGTCTATGTTGATTCAATTGCTTCCGGTTAAGATAAACAATTATGCAAGTTGATTTATTTGGTTTGTATGGATTATTTAAGACTTAACGAAAAGAGTTTTCGGGATCATTTGATTAGTCCAAGTGATTTCCGGATAAGAGAAACTAAGATTTTCGGATTTAAGTTATACTTATCAAATGTGGGAGGATTCGGTTATTCAAGTCTAGCTGAATGCCTTAACAAGAATCACTAGTTAACTAACCTAGTATTTGTCTTGTTAAAAGTTAAAGGTCTATGTGTTTTCTTTGTGAAAAACTAGTACCTGATGAGAAGAATAAAGTAAATTCTTATCTTTATTTTGTTCTTATCGAACAAGCGATTGTATTTGTACAATCGGTTTAGTAAAGAACTGTGTGATTAGTCGATTTTTGGTTTGCTAAACTATCCAAAATAGCTTAGTGCAATTGTTTTCTAGATGACATATTAAAATCAAAATTACTTGTAGTTTCGGTTTTAGTATTGGTTATCTAAAGATGGTCTGTAAAATCCTTGTGCTCAACTCTTATAGGTTTATAACTTCTCTTTGTGAGGTTTGTAAGATCCTTTCGGGTTGTCCTTTATTTTTTCGTTTCTTTGTCATTTTTGTGACAAAAGGGGGAGAAATATATGGAGTAAACAAGTGGTTTGGCTTTGTATGAGTTAGTATCACTAAGCGAAATGACATTTGTGCTAAAACGTTTATTATAACGAATAGGGTGAAAGCATAGACTAAGGGGGAGTCACATACCATGTGATATGTAGTTATGAAATACTACATTGAAATAACAATGATGTGCGGATTGAAAATCTACCTATCTTATCTTTAGGGGGAGTACTAGCTTTGTTATTATGGTATCAGCAGCGACATTTGAAGATTGAATTTAATGCAGGTTATGTGATGTTGAACTTGGAATAAGCATAGGTGTATAATGAATTTTTGTAATTTGTTTATCCATATGATGTAAGAGTTTTGTCACTAAAATTGACAAAGGAGGAGATTGTTGGAGCATCGCTCGGTTGAACCCACCAAGCGTTGGTATGTCAAGTTTGGCTGTCATATTTTAGTGAATTAAAACTCATTTAAAGAGTCGCTTGATTATATACTAGAGTCAACTTCGTATAGGTTAGCTTGAAAGTATTAGGATTTGAGACTTACAAGTATTACATGGAGACTTGAAGATGTGAAGAAGTATAGAGATACATCGACAACAATCATCCTTCCTCTTGAGGTTAGTAATATTTGACTTGTACTGTTTCATTCCCTAACGTATCTTTCAAGTCGTGCATATTGAAAACGAAACTTCGAAGCTGTGTATGAAACTCTAGATAGACATAGTATTAAGGAATACAATACGAGGTTTATTGCTTAACCATTAAACTTTGTATATAAGACATCGACATAATCGTTTAAATGCTATTGCGATTATGTATGGGTGTGAGTGAAGATTTCATCATAGAGAATAATGTTTTTACATTAGTTTAAAGGAAGTAAGTTCACAAACTTGTTTGTGGATCGAAAGGGAAATCGCTAGGCTTATTGGTAATGCTATTCATTGCAAATCTATTTTGAACTACCATGCAATATGCGTGATGTATATAACCTATCATAAACTTGTTTATGTGGTTGGTAAAACTATTCATGGATGCCTGACTTAAGTTATTGGTATAAATTTTATTATTAAAACCGATCTTAAGTAATCACTCAAGATGGTATGGTCGATACCTTGTAAATAGCAACTTTTATTAGTGAAAGGGGAACCGATCCTAATAAGAGGTGCAGGTAAATTTGCAAGAGGGAAATCGATCCCTGTAAGAGGTGCCACAAGTTATTAGTGTGAGGGGAACCGATCCTATGAACATGTGCAACAAGTTCTTAGAAGTGAGGGGAAGCGATCCTATGCACATGTGCACCAAATTACAGGTAGTTACCATAAGTATGTGGGGAACCGATCCTAGTACCTAGTCAACCGAGTTTTGGTAACTTGTGTGACTATGCACAATACTCACATGGAGGTAGAACCGTAACTTGTTTTGGTAGAACCGTGATACCCATGATTGGTGATTTGATAGGATAATCAATCACATGGTTCTTGGAAGTCGAATGCATTTCGTTTCCAAGATTGTAAGTATGAAAGAGGACTTACAAAGTAAGGATGTCGTCATTCTTTGAAAACGGGTTATAAGTCTTATCATTAATTGTTCAAAGATATTCCTTAATAGATAAGGAGAATCCCATGATCGAAATTAATTAAGAATCTTTTTTATTAAAGGGGTCTTGCTTTTTATATGGTATTTAATTTCCAGCAATTACATACATATCTTTAAAAAATAATAATTAGTAATGTGCATTTACTGATTATAGATTTTTCTATTGGAATTCCAGTCAATATTTGGAAAAAGCATTTCCAGGAATTATAAAAACCGATTTTGTGTTTATTGCATATCTTTGAGAATATTCAGTTTTGAAAATTCCTTGGTGTCCAAACTTCCTTGTCTATAAATACTGAAGTTTTCAATTCTATAAAACTAATCCTCATATCCAACAAAATTACCTCAGTTGTGTTGTTACCGGTGGAGCTGCCTATTCGGAGAGAAAAGTACCCTAATTAGGCGAAATCTCTTACGGCCGCTCAGTTTAAAGACTTCTTTGGGATTGAGAAGCTCTATTAGTACCGTTGGTGGGAAACTAAATAATTGCAGTTCATTATTAGTTTTCGATTAATTGTATTGACTAACGGTGGTTGACCTTCGATTGCACCTAGTTTATTTATGCTTGAGAATCTTCACTTCTGATATAAGATTCACTCAAACTAGATCGAAGTTTCGATGGGATCTTTAGACTGCTTGTAGATCTAAAGACGTCTTGTGATAATCCAATGTTTACAGACTCCATTCTGTGTGGATTGATCATAAGAGATTCAAGTTGATTGTGTGCAGGTGTTTATTGAAGATCAAAGAAGATTTGAAGACAAGAAGACTTTTTGGGTTCATAATCTTTGGTGTGCACAATACTTGTTTCAGATAGAAAGGGATCCGACTATAATCAGATTTATCCTTGTGATTATCGTGATTGATTAGTTGTGTAGATCGGCATCAATATACTTCTTTGTGATTAATAGTATTGATTGCTTAAGGCTTACGATCACTTTGGTGATTGATAAGAAAGAGATCTAAGGACCCGAAAAAGGTGTTTATGTGTTAAATGAGAGAGCCTTTGTCAAACTCATATCACTTGGTTGAAAAGAGTTGTTACCGAACAGATTTGTTGTTCCTTTACTGTTTGGAATACGAACCAAAGGAATTGTTCCAAGTGCGTGACTTATTACAAGTTGGAGGCGCAGGGATACTGAGGAAACTAGGTGAACTATAGGTTAAGTTGCTTGGTCTCAACTATACGAAGTTGGTTTAGATTTTGTATAGCGTCTTAATTCTGAGAGTATTCAATCTGGACTAGGTCCCTGGGTTTTTCTGCATTTGCGATTTCCTCATTAACAAAATCTTGATGTGTCTTTTACTTTCTATTTTCGCAATTATAATTGTCTTTATTATAATTAGAAGTAAAATACACAAATGTTATTTCCCATTTACTTGTAGATAATCCATAGTGTTTGGTTAAGTCCGAACCTATTATCAAGTAAACATACTTCGTTGGTGTATTGTCTCGATCTCGTATCCATAGACGATCACACGAAATGTGCAAACGATTAGTTGTATCGTCTCGACACAGTCCATAGACAATCACTTTCGGAAAGAAGGGACTTATAGGTGGAAAAGTTTTAGATTGAGGTATATTTGGGTACCATCGTCTTTTTCATAAGGAACGCAACTGTACCTTGAATCAGTGTCAGATTTATTAGGGTTCAACTACAGTCCAGTCCGAAGTTAATTGGTAGTAGTCTAAAGTCTATAGCGGCTTAATATAATGTGGTGTTCAATCTGGACTAGGTCCCGGGGTTTTTCTGCATTTGCGGTTTTTTCGTTAACAAAATTATGGTGTCTGTGTTCTTTTCCGCATTATATTTTGTCATATAATTGAAATATCACAGTAAGATCAATCAATTAGAATATCTAACCTTTGGTTATTGATTACATTGATTTACACTTGAACATTGGTCACTGATAACGTTCAAGTAACTCCTCTTGTATTCAATATGGCTTGCAAATTCCTATTTGCTGATTGTGGATTGAATTAAGAGTTAGAGATATTAAGCTCTTTGATATACTTTACTTTAGATTGAGTATGACTGTCTATTTGATTCTCTAGAAAGTGTATAGGAGTAAGTCCTCTCAGATTTCCAAACAAATTGTTGGGTGTGGTTGTTAGACCCCCCGCATTTTCAATTGGTATCATAGCAGGCAAACATATTAAAAACCTCATAAGTCTGTGTTTATAGCGATCTAAGGATGGTCGATATTGTCTCTGATAAACGCATCGCCAGAAATAAAAGCTTTGTTTCTATAAAGTCTATTAAAGAGAAAGATTTGTCAATCTCAAATATAAAAGAACCTTGTGTTCCAAGGAAATAGACGTGCATTGACAAGTGTTTGTTTGACTACCTGACTGATGAGTCTGACTCTGAAGTTGAAAGAAATGCAACCAAAGAGAGTGCAGTGATTTTAAAACTTGCTAGAATCCAGGCTGATAGTGTCAACTGGTTGAAGCACAAATCAATGTTCTTATTGGTATGGTAAATGAACGTGACTCTCTTCTAAAAGTCCTTCGTGAGGAAAACGCCTCTGTCTGTCCTTCATAGACCTTGCATGAGGGAAAACTCAAAAAGGATACTTTGGAAACTGAACTTCTTTTGAGTAAACTCTCTATTCAAGAATGTTCCAAAGAGTCCATTATACCAACTGCTTCTGTCTTAACTGGAAAAATTTCTGTTTTAGAAGTAAAATCGAAATCCCTTTCTGTTGAAAAAGATGTGCCCGTGTCTTCCTGATAGACGCATTTATGTGTCTATTTTGATCTCGATTTTTTATATTGTTAGTACCCATTTTTGTACTTATTTGGTATTTTATGTCTTTGTAGGTATTTTTGGAGAAATAAGCTTTTGCGGCGAAATTGGCTCGAAAAGTGGTATTTGCGCTTGTGGGAGAAAATTACTAAAGGAACCTCTCATTTGGATAAGAGGAACTCCAATTATAAGGGGCGTCACATTTGCTATTTTCAACCCACTACTATCTACACCCCCGGATAGTATGGGCACCCATCTTCATCATTCGATTTATATTTTTGGCGGGAATAAAAACCAGACAGCTATGTATTTGCTGGACCGGATTTGGAGAGATTTAACCGGAGAATTTCATGGGAAAGGCTTGGTTTGGGCCTGTGATGATGAAACAGATGGGCAACGGTTTTAAGCTCGGGAAAATAAGGATTCCTAAGTTGGTTCGATAAAACAAGGGAGAAAAATACTCGGAGTTTCGTTAAGATTTTGTGATGATTTGTTTTGGGAAGATTTTGTTGATTTTGTCTCGTGTTTGGATTGGTATCAATCTGATCGACAAAACAGGGTTGGTAATAATCTTAAAAGCGTTAAAAAAGGAAGTTACCTTTTAGTTATATGTGGAACAGGAAAGGAAAGAGTATTTCGGGGTTTGGTAATTACGTGAGGAATATGGGAAGATTTTTCACAGAGGTTCGATTCTATAAACCATTTGAGATATTTAGAGAATTTTTAATCATCCAGACAGGCATAAGAAGAAGAACATGATCTTTCCCGTGACTTCCGTTGAAAGAAAAATAAGTCCGAGACTTGGGAGAGAATTTATTCGAGTTTTATGAGTTATTGTTGGCTATAAATAGGAGCAGGGAGTTTTGGGGTCGTTGGGAGAAGTATAGGAAGCTGCAGAGTCAAGAACTAAAGTTCCGGAGAAAAAGAAGAACCAGAGAACAACACTTAAAGATAGTAGCATAAACCGTTAGCTATTCTTTCAAATTCAATACCTTTGTAACAATTCTGCAACAACTATTTTCGTTAGGGTTTTCTCTGTAACAGTGAGTTCTGTGGCAATTATATATGTTACAAACTCGCTGCTTTATTAGTTTTCCCTTGTTTATCACACTTTTGAGCTATGAACACCTATTTTGAGCACGTGACGTGAATAATATGATGAGTTAAACCCCAACACTGGGACAATGAAGGAAGCCCTATTTCATCACTGTGGTAATTCTATTAATTCTTTATATGACTATTTGCACTAAAATTGAATTGATTTATGATTTCTCTTGAATGGTTGTGATTTCAATCGATGGGTCATGTTAGCTTAAGTGTTTTAATGTCCCATGCTTTAGATTTACAGTCATTACTTTCAGAATCTACCTTAGCAAAGAATCAGAGTCAATTAATCTTTATCATATGAGCTATAATTGTGTAGAATTGATTTTTGAACCACGTGAGTATGAAAATTGGTGAAATCCTGAGTCCTAGTATCTCTCGATATCGTGACAGTCTTGTATATATATTTTCTTTGTTTTTAGTGTTTTTTTTTAAATCAAACCTTTACAAGGCCGAGTTGAACGAATCTTATTTACCACTATCTACAAATCACATCAATTTTTGGCGCCGCCGACGCGAACTTGTATTTAGGTCTAGGTTTTAGGTTTTGTATATTTATTTTATTATTTTATATATTTTTTGTTCTTTTTTACGTCTTTGGTATTTTTGTTTTTATTGTGCAGGATTGACTCAAAGCTAAAAGTGGAAAGTCGAACTTGCCAAAAAAGGAGAAAACCGAAGATATTATTTTTGTTAGTTTTTCTTTATTTCTTTTAGACTTGTATATATTGTTTGTTTATTTTTAGTATTTTTTTGTGTCTTGTTTATTATAAAAAAAATATACACGTGCACACACCAATTGCATCGTCAGACTACCGAGTTTAGGAAAACTCGTGGATTCGTAAGCTGAACCCGTGCCTTGGGCCTTACGGGAGTTACCAGCTGAAAGTCCACAAACCTCAACCTTGTATTGTTGACCAGTCTTTGACTGTAGGTATATTTTGTTGTGGTAACCTGAGCTTACCCATTTTAGTCAGCCTTGCATTTGCATATGTACAATAAAATGTCGAACTGGTATTACAATAGCCAATGCAATGCATATCCGACTGAGCAAAATGAACATAATCCTTATTATGACCATAATGTGAATAGTGATTGGGAACGCTATACTTTTGAAGGATATGTGTCATACCATGGCGAGCCCAATTATTATCCACACGCACACCAGTCATACGAGCAAAATTCTTATGATTCCTCTTTACTATAGTCAACATGTAAATTAGCTGAGTCGACACGTAAGTTAGCAGAAATGAATAACTTAGTTATGGACGTAAGAACTGCAACTATGAGTGGACCTTCTTTCATAGATAAAATCAGGAAGTCATGTGAGTCAACCCAAAAGCTTTTGTTAGAGGCCGTGAAAAGAACTGCTCGAAATAATCTTAATTGCCAGTATAGTGTTTCCAATAGTACCCTTGAAAATAAGGATAGTTATTCAGATGACGAGGTTAAAATTCGTAACACTACATGTTTAGATGAGGTTCAACCATTTTCATGCTATTATAATGATGATTATGATGAGTATAGTGTTGACGAAGAATTTGAAATATGTTGGCATAGTGATTAGGAATTTGTTACTCCAACTGAGCTTTATAATGATCATGTAATTTATAGTTCAAATCCAAATAATTTTAATGATTATTCACCTATTCAAAAGGACATGGATTTGACTAGAAGTATCTCCGTTTTAGATGAGTAGTATTTCCTTTTTACGAAGCCAATGATGGTTTAGAGGAACGGGTTTATTTTGAGTCTAGCGATTTACAAACAATAGTCTTAGACAAAGATAATGAACTCGTAGAGATGAGTGAGGATGAACATGACTTAGAAGAATCAATTAACCATTTTTAGGAATCTGATGACCTAGAAATTAAGGAAGTTGTGACTAGTCTTTCTAGAGACACTGAAAATTCTAAGTTTGGGGGTGATTATCATTCTTCATGTGATTTAACTCTTAGAAAGGTCTCTCACTTAGGACTTGACATATGTGCCTCAACAATTTTACAAGATTATCTTCATACACGTTTTCATAAACCTAGTGATGTACATAAGGAAGTTCAGTTGTTAGAAACCCATCCTCTGGTTGATGTGGTTTACCCAGGCTATAATACCCAGATTGATTTTATTTTCCCACCAAAAACTTTTCTTCCAAATGTGGGAACGTATAAGTTTCAAATGTGTCAGTTATTAAGTTCTGAGACTAAACCTAAACACTTTAGGAAAATAGAAACGACACATTTGCATAAGAATGACCACCACTTTCATTGTGGTCAACTGTTTGAGTCAAATATGATTGACTATGAGGATCCTCAATTATTCAGGTTATTATTATGTGTTTCTAAATTATTATTTGAGTTTTTGCAGACTTTACAACCTGATATTTCGGATCTTACTTATGAGGAGGTGCAACCCATGAAAATATTTTATTTAGACCCCTTTATTGAACCTGAACCTAAACCACAACTTGATGTAGTTGTCTTAAACAAGAAACTAGACAAGGGTGTACTATGTTTATTCACTTTCTTGGTTTGTTGTAATTTCCTTTTGTCTGTGATAATAATTTTTGATGCAGACGACCCACAGTTGTTCCGGCTATTGCTATATGATTCAAGGTGATTAATTCTTTCTTAGTATGGTTGAAGACGTTAAACATAGAACTTATTGGGAGGTAACCCATGCTCATGCAACACAGTAATATCTTTGCTCATCTCTTTTGCTTCAAATGGTAACAATTTCTCCTTGTTCATGCTTTTAATTTTATCTTTAAAACATTGAGGACAATGTTAGATTTAAGTTTGGGGGTACGGGAGAAACTTTTTAGTTACATTATTATTAAACTCTAGAGCATAGAAATTCATGCCTATTAAGGATAGCACTAACTAATCTGTAGTGGATGGAAGTTGTTAGAGCATTGCTCGGTCGAACTCGCATGCGTTGCTATCTCAAGCATGTTTGTCAATGTTAGTGATCAAAACTATAAGTCTTGATTTCTAGTCTACTAGATCTGAGTCTCGGACTAAGATAGAAAGTGTAGTTGAGCTCAAGAACTCCATGGTGGATCATCATACAAGACGAAGAACTACTCAAGGAACCGGTGGAACTTCATCGACAAAAAGGTATGTGGAGACTTGAACTTATCTATCACTCAAAAGTATATCTACTCTATCTCCTATTTTGAGACAAAAGTCGTTTTGCTATATAAACATTGATTATACACATTTGCTATTTCGAGACGAGTATATCTCGCCTATCTATTTCTCGAAATATGTGTTGGTAAGCTTTCGCTTTAACCAAGTTCATCTTTACCTAGTGACGAAAGTCATGCTATGTTTCAATCACTTTGAAAATTGTTTTGACGAAAAATGGTTTGTGAATAACAACTATATAACGTCCTCTAAGAATGTTTCAATGATTGAAATGAGAGTTTAGATTATATAACCAATGTTGGATATAAGTATTGTTGTGGAAACACATATATATATATATATATGAGTCCTTGTTCCTTGAACCGAAGTTTGCGAACTTTGTTGATCAAGAGAACCGGAACAAGAGCCGTGAACTCAGTCCGCGAACTGGCGGAAGTTCTCGACCCGAGAAAATCTGCTGGAATTTGAGAAATCCTTCCGGGAACTTAAGTCCGCGAACCCTGTCCGCGAACTTGAGTTAGGTTATGACTAAAGACGATTGTTTTTGAACTTACACTTATATAAACTAAGGTTTGCATTTTGCAAACCGTGGCTATAAAGTTCATGAACCGATTCAAGTGAATCAAATTATTTTTGCTTCAATTGTGTCTTGTGCAGTTACATAAGATTTCCTTGCAATTGAACAACTCTCTAACTAGTTCATTTGAGTCATTTGAACTAGTTATCGTCAATAAGAATATGGTTGATATGAAAGTGCTCATATGGCTAACCATTTGGTTAACTATTGCTGAACCAACAAATGTACATGTTTGGGTACGGTTACACAAACCTAGAAACGTGCATTACACTTGTGTGTAACAAGCTAAGTTTTCGATCGAACGGTTGAAAGATATTAGCTTGAATCTAATCAGGTTTTCATCCAACGGTGAATATTGAATGCTTTGTTACCAAGCTAACATTGATTGCAAACCCTGATTTGAAAGACTATATAAGGGAGAACTCTAGCAACTGGGAAACCTAATCCCCACACCTTACGTGTGATACTAGTTGTGTTATCTAGAGTCAATTATCCTTTAACCTTTGGTTTCTTCTTAAAAACCAGGTTAACGACTTAAAGACTTCATTGGGATTGTGAAGCCAGACCGATAATACTTTCTCGCAGTTGTGTGATCTGATCTTGCATATTCAATCGTGTTGAGTAAAATCATAATGATTGGATTGAGATTGATGTCTCCGATAGCCAAGATATAAAAGTAATCACAAACATCTTCATCTCATCGTTTGTGATTCCACAATATCTTCTTTCACCGCATCGATTAAGATTATTGTGAGGTGATTTATAATTGTAGGATGTTCTTCGGGAATATAAGTCCGGGTTATCAATTGGTTCATGTTCACCTTGATCTATTAAAAGACGGAACAAAACTTGTGGGTATTTCTGTGGGAGACAAATTTATCTATTTTAATCTGTGTGATACAGATTTATTTATTTTAAGTCTCCGACTTTGGGTCGTAGCAACTCTTAGTTGTGGGTGAGATCATCTAAGGGAATCAATTGCATAGTATCCTGCTGAGATCAAAGACGTAGGGAGCACAACTGTACCTTTGATCAATGTGAGATTGATTGGGTTTCAACTACAGTCCATATCGAAGTTAATTTGTAGTAGGCTAGTGTCTGTAGCGGCTTAATATAGTGTGTGTTCAATATGGACTAGGTCCCGGGGTTTTTATGCATTTGCAGTTTCCTCGTTAACAAAATTCCGGTGTCTGTGTTATTTATATTTCCGCATTATATTGTTTATCTTTATAGTTGAATATCATAGGTTGTGCGTTAGTTCAATCAATTAAAATATCCGACCTTTGATTGTTGATTTAAATTGATTGACACTTGGATATTGGTCTTTGGTACCATCCAAGTTATCTCTCTTATATTTAATCAGACTCGCAGATTCCTATTTGCTTGAGTAAGAATTAAATCGAGAGATCGAGATAATTTAACTCTTTGATATACTTTTTATAGATTGAGTCTTATTGATTCTCTTAAAAGTATATTGGAGTTTGTCCATATAGATTGCTAATTGAAATATTGGGTGTGGTTGTTGTACCCCCGCTTTTTCAATTGGTGTCAGAGCAGGCAAACACGTTAAAGACCTTATAAGTCTGTGTTTATAGCGATCTGATTGTAGACGAGTCTATCTCTAATAACGTACCAGTTCAGAAATTACCAGATGATTCTAAAAGCTTGGATTCACCTGATAGAACTGTCACATCTAAGTCTACATCTAAACATTCTCTTGATGTAAAAACTGTTGATTGGGAAACTCTCCTAGAAGAACAGGGTGCAGCTGTGGAATATTACAAGGGTTATCTTGTATCTTAATAAACTCCTTGATGAATGCATTTAGCTTCGGCTTTATGATTGCATCTAAACAAGTTGGTATGTACTTTCTTTTGGTCATGAAATGTCTCTTTCGGAAATTTCATTAGGATCTCGTTCTTGTACCTTTTTCAATTTTATTGACAAAAAGGGGGAGAATTAATATGTAGTTCACACTACAAATACATATGGTTTTCGGATCATTATGTAAGGGGGAGTGATTTCCATGTGATATGGATTATTGACTAAGGGGGAGTGATACATATCACCATAGTATTGTTGTCGAAGTTGTGATACAATTTAACTTTGATGTTGTGTAATGATACTATGACACTATATAACAATGACCGAGAACCTTGTTTTCTCATTGTTATAGCTACGGATTTTCAACATCGATGATGCTGAACTTACAACCTTTGAGTACTTGAGAAATCCTTCCGGGAACTTAAGTCCGCGAACCCTGTCCGCGAACTTGAGTTAGGTTATGACTAAAGACGATTGTTTTTGAACTTACACTTATATAAACTAAGGTTTGCATTTTGCAAACCGTGGCTATAAAGTTCATGAACCGATTCAAGTGAATCAAATTATTTTTGCTTCAATTGTGTCTTGTGCAGTTACATAAGATTTCCTTGCAATTGAACAACTCTCTAACTAGTTCATTTGAGTCATTTGAACTAGTTATCGTCAATAAGAATATGGTTGATATGAAAGTGCTCATATGGCTAACCATTTGGTTAACTATTGCTGAACCAACAAATGTACATGTTTGGGTACGGTTACACAAACCTAGAAACGTGCATTACACTTGTGTGTAACAAGCTAAGTTTTCGATCGAACGGTTGAAAGATATTAGCTTGAATCTAATCAGGTTTTCATCCAACGGTGAATATTGAATGCTTTGTTACCAAGCTAACATTGATTGCAAACCCTGATTTGAAAGACTATATAAGGGAGAACTCTAGCAACTGGGAAACCTAATCCCCACACCTTACGTGTGATACTAGTTGTGTTATCTAGAGTCAATTATCCTTTAACCTTTGGTTTCTTCTTAAAAACCAGGTTAACGACTTAAAGACTTCATTGGGATTGTGAAGCCAGACCGATAATACTTTCTCGCAGTTGTGTGATCTGATCTTGCATATTCAATCGTGTTGAGTAAAATCATAATGATTGGATTGAGATTGATGTCTCCGATAGCCAAGATATAAAAGTAATCACAAACATCTTCATCTCATCGTTTGTGATTCCACAATATCTTCTTTCACCGCATCGATTAAGATTATTGTGAGGTGATTTATAATTGTAGGATGTTCTTCGGGAATATAAGTCCGGGTTATCAATTGGTTCATGTTCACCTTGATTTATTAAAAGACGGAACAAAACTTGTGGGTATTTCTGTGGGAGACAAATTTATATATTTTAATCTGTGTGATACAGATTTATTTATTTTAAGTCTCCGACTTTGGGTCGTAGCAACTCTTAGTTGTGGGTGAGATCATCTAAGGGAATCAATTGCATAGTATCCTGCTGAGATCAAAGACGTAGGGAGCACAACTGTACCTTTGATCAATGTGAGATTGATTGGGTTTCAACTACAGTCCATATCGAAGTTAATTTGTAGTAGGCTAGTGTCTGTAGCGGCTTAATATAGTGTGTGTTCAATATGGACTAGGTCCCGGGGTTTTTATGCATTTGCAGTTTCCTCGTTAACAAAATTCCGGTGTCTGTGTTATTTATATTTCCGCATTATATTGTTTATCTTTATAGTTGAATATCATAGGTTGTGCGTTAGTTCAATCAATTAAAATATCCGACCTTTGATTGTTGATTTAAATTGATTGACACTTGGATATTGGTCTTTGGTACCATCCAAGTTATCTCTCTTATATTTAATCAGACTCGCAGATTCCTATTTGCTTGAGTAAGAATTAAATCGAGAGATCGAGATAATTTAACTCTTTGATATACTTTTTATAGATTGAGTCTTATTGATTCTCTTAAAAGTATATTGGAGTTTGTCCATATAGATTGCTAATTGAAATATTGGGTGTGGTTGTTGTACCCCCGCTTTTTCAATTGGTGTCAGAGCAGGCAAACACGTTAAAGACCTTATAAGTCTGTGTTTATAGCGATCTGATTGTAGACGAGTCTATCTCTAATAACGTACCAGTTCAGAAATTACCAGATGATTCTAAAAGCTTGGATTCACCTGATAGAACTGTCACATCTAAGTCTACGTCTAAACATTCTCTTGATGTAAAAACTGTTGATTGGGAAACTCTCCTAGAAGAACAGGGTGCAGCTGTGGAATATTACAAGGGTTATCTTGTATCTTAATAAACTCCTTGATGAATGCATTTAGCTTCGGCTTTATGATTGCATCTAAACAAGTTGGTATGTACTTTCTTTTGGTCATGAAATGTCTCTTTCGGAAATTTCATTAGGATCTCGTTCTTGTACCTTTTTCAATTTTATTGACAAAAAGGGGGAGAATTAATATGTAGTTCACACTACAAATACATATGGTTTTCGGATCATTATGTAAGGGGGAGTGATTTCCATGTGATATGGATTATTGACTAAGGGGGAGTGATACATATCACCATAGTATTGTTGTCGAAGTTGTGATACAATTTAACTTTGATGTTGTGTAATGATACTATGACACTATATAACAATGACCGAGAACCTTGTTTTCTCATTGTTATAGCTACGGATTTTCAACATCGATGATGCTGAACTTACAACCTTTGGGATTATTTGAGTACTTGGAAGTGACAAAGATTTCGAGTAATGTTGAAGATTAGGCATGTGGAATAGAACCTACAAAAGTTTCTTTATCTTTTTTTATATTCCATATGTATTAATAGTTTTGTTATTAAAATTGACAAAGGGGGAGATTGTTAGAGCATTGCTCGGTAGAACTCGCATGCGTTGCTCTCTCAAGCATATTTGTCAATGTTAGTGATCAAAACTATAAGTCTTTATTTCTAGTCTACTATAGCTAAGTCTCAGACTAGGATAAAAAGTGTAGTTGAGCTCAAGAAATCCATGGCGGATCATCATACAAGACGAAGAACTACTCAAGGAACCGGTGGAGCTTCATCGACAAAAAGGTATGTGGAGACTTGAACTTATCTATCACTCAAAAGTATATATATTATATCTCTTATTTTGAGACAAAAATCGTTTTGTTATATAGACTTTGATTATACACATTTGTTATTTCGAGCCGAGTATATCTCGCATATCTATTTCTCGAAACATGTGTTGGTAAGCTTTCGCTTTAACCAAGTTCATCTTTAGCTAGTGACGAAAGTCATGTTATATTTCAATCACTTTGAAAATTGCTTTGACGAAAAATGGTTTGTGAATAACAACTATATAACGTCCTCTAAGAATGTTTCAATGATCGAAATGAGAGTCTAGATTATATAACCAATGTTGGATATAAGCATTATTGTGGAAACACATATATGTATAAGTCCTTATTCCTTGAACCGAAGTTGCGAACTTTGTTGATCAAGAGAACAGGAACAAGAGCCGTGAACTCAGTCCGCGAACCCAGACCACGAACTGGCGAAAGTTCTCGACCCGAGAAAATCTGTTGGAGTTTGAGAACTCCTTCCGGGAATTTAAGTACGCGAACCCTGTTCGTGAACTTGAGTTAGGTTACATCTAAAGACGATTGTTTTTGAACTTACACTTATATAAACTAAGGAATGCATTTTGCGAACCGTGGTTATAAAGTTCATGATCCAATTCAAGTGAATCAAATCGTTTTTTCTTCAATTTTGTCTTGTGTAGTTACATAAGATTTCCTTGCAATTGAACAACTCTCTAACTAGTTTATTTGAGTCATTTGAACTAGTTACGGTGAAGAAAAATATGGTCGATATGAAAGTTCTCATATGGCTAACTATTTGGTTAACTATTGTTGAACCAACAAATGTACATGTTTGGGTACGGTTACACAAACCTACAAACGTGCATTTCATTTGTGTGTAACAAGATAAGTTTTCGATATAACGGTTGAAAGATATTAGCTTGAATCTAATCAGGTTTTCATCTAACGGTGAATATTGAATGCTTTGTTACCAAGCTAACATTGATTGTAAACCCTTATTTGAAACACTATATAAGGTAGAATCTAGCAACTGGGAAACCTAATCCCCACACCCTACGTGTGATACTAGTTGTTTTAGATAGAGTCGATTCTCCTTTAACCTTTGGTTTCTTCTTAGAAACCAGGTTGACGACTTAAAGACTTCATCGGGATTGTGAAGCCAGACCGATACTACTTTCTCGTAGTTGTGTGATCTGATCTTGCATATTCTATCGTGTTGAGTATAATCGTAATAATTGGCTTGATATTGATATCTCCAATAGGCAAGATATAAAAGTATTCCACAAACATCTTCGTCTCATCGTTTGTGATTCCACAATATCATCTTTCGCCGCGTCGATTAAGATTATTCTGAGGTGATTGATGATTCTAGGCTGTTCTTCGGGAATATAAGTCCGGGTTATCAATTGGTTCTTGTTCACCTTGATTTATCAAAAGACGGAACAAAACTTGTGGGTATTTCTGTGAGAGGAAGATTTATCTATTCTGTAGACTTTTCTGTGTGATACAAATTTGTTTATTTTAAGTCTTCGACTTTGGGTCGTAGCAACTCTTAGTTGTGGGTGAGATCAGCTAAGGGAATCAAGTGCGTAGTATCCTGCTGGGATCAGAGAGTAGGGAGCACAACTGTACCTTGGATCAATGTGAGAATGATTGGGGTTCAACTAAAGTCCAGACTGAAGTTAGTTTGTAGTAGGATAGTGTCTGTAGCGGCTTAATACAGTGTGTGTTCAATCTGGACTAGGTCTCGGGTTTTTCTGCATTTGCGGTTTCCTCGTTAACAAAATTCTGGTGTCTGTGTTATTTATATTTCCGCATTATATTGTTTATCTTTATAATTGAAATATCACAGGTTGTGTGTTAGTTCAATCAATTAGAATATCCGACCTTTGGTTGTTGATTTAAATTGATTGACACTTTTATATTGGTCTTTGGTACCATCCAAGTTATCTCTCTTGTATTTAATCAGACTCGCAGATTCCTATCTGATTGAGTAAGGATTAAATCGAGAGATCGAAACAATATAACTCTTTGATATACTTTTTATAGATTGAGTCTTATTGATTCTCTTAAAAGTATATTGGAGTTTGTCCATACAGATTGCTAAGCGAAATATTGGGTGTGGTTGTTGTACCCCCGCTTGTTCAGAAGCATCTTGATTGTAGGAGTTGAGGAACCAATCTGAGTGGATGGAAACATCTATATAGAGTCTATTCATAAAAACACAGAGCTCAGGTGTTATAAATAACATGGTAGTTTCACCATATCTCGTTGAGTCCTTTTCACTTCTGTTTTATTTTATTTATTTTTAAATATGTTTCTCTAAGTGATTAGGTGGGGCTCAAGATTCAAGTTGTTACCACTGTTAGGGTGAGATTGAGTGATTAAGTTACTAAAAAATAATAAAAAAAAGACCAGACCAATCGGAATAAATATTAACACTTGGAAAACAATATGTGTGTGTTCTCCTTGTCTATGTTGCCCTAAACAAGCGTGGAACGCAGGATCCACGGGAATTACCATGTAATCTGCTGACAAGAAGCATGCGCTTGGATCCACAAGATCTAATCATGTTGTTAGTTCTTAAAAATAAAAATAAATGTTAATGTTCAATAAATCGACCACTGGTACCCTTGTATATGCCAGTTGTATTGGCCTATAGTTAGGATTATCGACCACTGGTTCCCTTGTATATGCCAGTTGTATTGACCTAGAGTTAGGATTATCGACCACTGGTTCCCTTGTATTAGTCATACTAGTATCTCAGTCCATTAGGATAGGTTCATTTTGGCGGTGGCTTTTAGACAAATATGGGAAACACTGTTCACCTAGTAAACATCAAAACCATCTATTTTTTTCTCTATATCCATCTTCTTAATCAATCCATGTGATTAGTTTGACTTCGGATATTGATGTCCATAGTGCGACTATCTGAGAAGTGATCTGTCACTTATATATGGATTTTAGTATGCTTGAGTGCAAACTCGAGTACAACAATTGGAATTTCGCATCAGGGAACTTCCTCTTGTAGTCAATAAGTATGCCAACCAAAGAGATTCTTTAGTGCCTTCCAAGGTTCTGCGTAGATAGCTAGGGTCTGAAGCAAAGGTTTTTGTGGGTATACCTCTGGCAAGCCCTCCCGAGACTATAACTCGGCCACTAGGGCCACCTAGGGGTTTAAAGGCTTGTTGCACATGCTAAGTGCAATCGGCGATGCCTGCGACAGTGAGTTAGGATTTTATTTTGTAGATCTTATTTGCTCGGGACTAGCAAATAATAAGTTTTGGGGTATTTGATAGACACACTTATGTGTCTATTTTGATCTCGATTTTCTATATTGTTAGTACCCATTGTTGTACTTATTTTGGTATTTTATGTCTTTGTAGGTATTTTTGGAGAAATAAGCTTTTGCAGCGAAATTGGCTCGAAAAGTGGTATTTGCACTTGTGGGAGAAAATTACTAAAGGCACCCCTCATTTGAATAAGGGGCACTCCACTGATAAGGGGCATCCCATTTGCTATTTGCACCCCACTACTATCTACACCCCCTGGAATTACGATGGGCACCTATCTTCATCATTCGATTTATATTTTTGGCGGGATAAAAACCAGCCGGCTATGTATTTGCTGGACCGGTTTTGGAGAGATTTAACCAGAGAATTTCATGGGCTTGGTTTGGGCCTGTGATGATGAGACAGATGGGCAACGGTTTTAAGCTCGAGAAAGAAAGGATTCCTAAGCTGGTTCGATAAAACAAGGGAGAAAAATACTCGGAGTTTCGTTAAGATTTTGTGATGATTTGTTTTGGGAAGATTTTGTTGATTTTTTCTCGTGTTTGGATTGGTATCAATCTAATCGACAAAACAGGGTTGTAATGATCTTAAAAGCGTTAAAAAAGGAAGTCACCTTTTAGTTATCCGTGGAACATGGGCTCAATTGGTGGAAATGCCACTTTTGGAAATGGGTTTCCAAAAATGCCACCCCTAATCCCAACCTACCAAAAATTCCACTATATGACATTTATGTCCCTAATAGTACAGGACCCTTAGTTGTTTGATATTATTTCCAACTTTCAAAAATTAAAATAATTATTTTTTATGTGGTTTTTTAGTGTCAGGGTCCTATACAAGGGGTCCGGACTCTTTACCGAACCCTAGGCGTATATTAAAAAAATATTAGAAATCGTTTTTTTTAATGTACTTAAGTATGCAGGGTCCCTTCAAGAAGGTCCTGACTTTGTCAGGACCCTCTGGATCTTAGTTTAAGGACCTTTTAACTTGACCACCTAGGCGCCATGTAGGCGCCATGTAGATGACAAGTAGAACGAACAAGGTGAGGACCTATTGCACCAGGGTCAGGACCTTTAACTAAAAAGTCGGGACCCTTAGCTAAGGACCTTTCTCAAGTCGACCATGTAGGTGCCATGTAGGTGACAACGGGGATGAACGAAGTGATAACATTTTTACTAGGGTCAAGACTCTCAAAGTATGGACCCTACCGATTGACGGGACCCTAACGCTTCACCTTCCTTACACCCCCGTTACACCCCTCTTTTCCTTACATAACCCACCTTCATTCTTTTTTTTAGCGGTTCATCTTCTTCTTCTTCCTTCTTTCATCTTTTTTTTCTTTTTCATGGCAGCTGCTACACCATGAAAGCTAATCATCCAACTGAGATAGAGAAGGAAGGATCTATAGGTGAGCTTAACTTTTAGCTCTTTCAAATTCGATATTAAATTTGGGTTAATTTCAAACTCAAAGTTAGGGTTCTTGAATATGTATTGGGGATTCGAATCCAATATAGTGAAATAAGGTATTGCGGTTCTTGAATATGTACAGTGAAATAAGGTATGGGTTATCTTTAATTTTGTGGTTTGGTTACTTAATTTATGTAGGGTTCATGATACAGGATGATCTTATAACTGATAGTATGTTATGTTTTGTGAAATGCAGTTGCTAATTTGTCGTCGCCATAATGATAAGCAAAGCTGTTCTCATCCACTAACTGATAGTATGTTTTGTGAAATGCAATTGCTTTTAGAACCCTAAATTGAAGTCGCCATAATGATTAGCAAAGCTATTCTCATCCACTGCAATGGTGAATGGGTGGACAACAAAGGTAATGATGACTACAAAGGTATGACACATCTTGCGGGGGTACCTGATAAGTACACTTTTGAGGATGTGAAGAAGAGAGCAATGGATGTTTTAGGTTTCGTGTACAAACCTTGTTTTGATGTGTATGGCCTCATAGATGTCCCGGGAACCTCATTTAAGCAAAGGATTAAAATTGTTAGTGAAGAAATGTTGATTTTTTATGTTGGCCAGACATGTGGAGTCCCAAGCTTTTACACAATCAAATATGGAGAAGAAGTAAAAGTAGATATTCCTCCAGTGACCCCCAAAACAACTACTGGAGATTACAGCGGATCCAAGATGCTTCCCCACACTCCCTTGACCCCTCTTAACAATCTCACGTCGTGTTCCAGTGAGGATTATCAGTCCAAGAATGAAACCATCAAGGGAGATGGTGGTGTTAAAGGTAGGTTTATTTGTCCCTCTTGTTATTGTACTTTTGTATTATGTTTTTCCTGACCAAATAGTCACACTAATGTTGAATGTTTTATTTTTTCAGCGAGTACTAGTGGTCCAAAGTCTAGGAGATGTCTTGAACCAGTAATGACTCCATCAGCCAAGAAACTCCGATGTCTTCATGATGCGACAACAACTCCAGAGCCGGTTCTGGATATTCCTAAACCCCCGAAGGATATGAAGTACAATGATCTATGTGTGGGTAGCACTTTCAAAAGCAAGGGGGAGCTGAAACTTATACTTGCAATAGCCAAAGTAGAAAGAAATTTGAGTATAAAGCTTTTAAATCCGACAGCCAGAGGTTTATTGCCAAATGCAAAGACAAGACATGCGAGTGGCGTCTGCGAGCAGTTCCCTTAGATTCTTGTTTGTGGTGGAAACTCACAGTTGCAAACGATGTGCATACTTGTGAAAGCAACAAAAGGACTGACCCTGAATTAAGAACCAAAGAGGCCGCTACTGGAATTGCAGAGCTTTTCAAGCACAAATTCAAAGAACTAGATGCGGCATTTACGCCCAAACAACTGGTTAAGGACATAAAAAGGGATTATGGAGTGGTTATCAATTACCGGAAGGGATACAACGCTTGCAAGCGTGGTATTGAGCTGATCAAAGGTAGCCCTGATGAATCGTACCAACACCTCATTGGTTATAGTCACATGCTTGGTGCTCGTAACAAGGGTACTGTTACCGAGATCGTAACTGATTCGGATGATTCTTTTCTATATTATTTCTTTGCTTTTGGAGTATGTATTGAAGGATTCAAAAACTGTTTCAGACCCGCATTTGCGGTTGATGGTACACATCTTACAGGGCCACGCCAAGGAGTTCTACTGTCAGCCGTTGGAATGGATCCCGACGAGTCGATCTATCCTATTGCTTTTGTTGTTGTTGATTCAGAGAATAATGAATCTTGGGAATGGTTTATGAGAAAGTTAGTCGAAGTACTTGGCGATAAGTATGCTATGAATGAAGATGTTTTTGTGGCAACAGACAGGCACCCATCGATCGGTAGAGCCATAAGGTTGGCATTTCCTTATGCTAATCAATTATACTGCATCCACCATCTTTCAGGTATTTAACAAGACTTTATATACTACAAACACACGAGTTTTGTGTTTAAATAGATTTGATGTTAGTTATCTGAATGGATACAACGTTAACCTTGATTTGTGTTTAGTATAACTTATCAGACTGTAGGTCTTTATGTGTGCGTATCTAGATAGAGTTATGAAGTCAATGACAACAGCATCATATTGCATATAATGTCCCAGCGGAGGTGGCAGAACAAGTTTTGTAGCATCAATAGCATCATATTGCATATATGTACAGTCCAAACAAGTTTTGTTGTCCACCCTGTTGTATGATGCATTTCAAACATATATATATATATGCATGCTTCATGTTGTACTTATGGGTCAATCCTGTAATGTTTGACCTTGCAGAAAATATCAAACAGACCTACCACAACGCCACGGCTTCGGTGGCATTTACAAGAGCTGCAAAAGCGTTTAGCAATGATGAGTATGAACTTGCTATGAGAGACTTAGGTTTAGTGAGCCCCGCTGCTTTAAAATCTGTAGTGGATCTTGGACCGGAAATGTGGGCCAGGGTGAAGGCTAGTATAGGTCGTTTTACTCTCATGACTACAAACGCCTGTGAAACTTTCAATTCAAGAATAGCTGATGTTAAAGGTCTTCCAATCTGTCATTTAGTCGATTACATTCGCAGGTTCCTTATGGAATGGTTCTGCGAACGTAGACAACTAGCTCGTGATCGGCAAGATCCTTTGAGTCAACATGCACGGGATATAATCAAAGAACGGTGGGCTGTGGCAAAAAGGTTTGTGGCTTGCCATGTCGATGGGGACGAATATGAAGTGGACGAGGGTGACTATGAAGAGCAGCACACCGTCTATCTTGACTGAAGGTCTTGCACGTGCAAAGTGTTTGACTATCAGCATCTTCCGTGTCCCCACGTACTTGCAGTGTGTGAGACATATAAGATAAAAGAAGAAGGCCTTTGTGGGGAATATTATAAAAAATCGGTTTGGTAGCTAGGTGATGCACTCTTTTAAACGTGCTAATGTTCATTTACTTTTCTTATTGAAACAACGAAAATTATATAGCCATAACTAGGACAACCTAGAAGTAAAAACAGTTCCATCGTACCTAATAAAAAGGACTTCAAATATAAAATAAACTAATCAGACATTATCTTAAACCATTCTTCATCACTTTTCTTTTCAAGTTCTGCGTTCTTGTGCCTTCAGATATCGCTCTTCATTGCACCATTCATCAGCTCAACAAGGGAAAGATCTTGAAACAAACTTTGTCCAAAATTCTCTTCCTTGATCCATACGCCGCTGCCATGATACGGAATTATACATGACTCCGGGACTGAGATCCTTAACCTGTTGCATTCTTCACGTAACTGGCGATCCTCCTTTACTAACTCAAACCACTCCTTACAGAATTGGCTACCGTTTTTTGTTGTGTAGAAATTAGTTACTACACGCTTAGCAATAGGTTTTTTAGAGTCAACAAACTCATCACCATCCGATGCAACACCATTCCTCCCATATATGGTAGTATATTGATTTCTTGTTCAGGCAGTTGAATTAAGTGAGGTTACGTCAGACTGTTGAGAGGATCCTGCCATTGTTTTCGGATGATTTGAGATAAAAACTTGTAAACAAATGTACCTAATAACAGTGATTTTCTTTACCCTAGAGATTATTAAGCACAAACGAATCTGAATGATGTCCATTTATACTTATGTTGGCAAACATGTGGAATTTAATGCCAACTAAATATAGCTGGCGCCTCTCATGTTCACCTCTCATGTGTAACTGAAAAGTAAAAAGCAAGCTGTTTTTGACTAATTACAATTAGTCAAAAAGTTTTTTTTTTGTTTCTTTTTTTCACGTTTCCCAATTAGTCTTTTGCTGGCAGCTTACGGGTTGTGTTACCTTTCAAAACAAAAGAGATAAGGAAGAAAAAAAAAGCAAATTTAAATCTTGTCCCATTCTTGGGTAATGTTTACACATATTGACAACATTCCCTTCAAATCCTCTCATATGTACCTGAAAAGTGAAAACCAATTTCTTTTCATCACATTAGCCACAGCACCTCCATGCCATAAGGGGACAAACCGTTACCTCTATCACTATTAAAAATTGTGCATAAAAATGGTCCAATAAGGGACAAATTATTGTGGCGGCCTGTAGTTTATTTTAAGTCAAAGCAGGTGGGGGTGTGGGAGTTGGGAAGTAAATGCTTATTCAAATTTCAAAGCAAATGGGTGAGTCATTTAACATAACAAAGAAAAAAAAATTATAAACAAAAGGAAAATCAAACAACTTAGATATGAGTGAGGTAGGAAGATGCTTTCTAAGTATACAATTCTATACATACATATATATATATATATATATATATGACATCCAACCCTTAGGAGTGATTCCTTACAATTTAAACTACCCACTTCGATCACATGGGTTCAAGATCAGAGAGCAAATCATGTTTGGAAAAATGTTTTTCTAAAATTCCTTCAAAAAGAAGACGTCAAAGCAACCAACAAACCAACAACCTACCAAAACCAGCGGATGAGGGTTCTTCAAGTATGTCTTTAACAAATCTGGATACTTCTGCCAATGGAGTTATGTCCTGTGAGGAATGGTATGACGCGATTGAAGAAGGTCGTAGATTAAGAAAGGAAACAGCTGAGTTGGGTCTTCCAGTTACGCCGTTGCCACCTCTTGGAGATATATTACACCATACATACAATGATCTGGTCAAATGTGTTAATTCTATAAGAGCTGAGAATAACGCACTTAATAGGAGATTGATTAATCGGAAGAAGTATTCTGCTCTACATGGGACTAATATGTAACTGGAGTGGTAGTAAAATCAATCATTTTCTCTTGCAGTATTATGGTAAAAAAAATTTTATGTAGAGCAATGTGTATGAGTGGTAATTTAGTATACCTTTTATCTTTTGTTCAGTTTACTTGGTAGTAACTGAAGTTGTTGTGCAAGTGCAATGCAGCAGGATAGTACTTCAGAGTATAAATTTACGAACAATATCGCAGTTCTCCATTGCTACTTTGTTGCTCTCCCTTTGTATTCAGCGAGTTTCATACTGCACAACTGAAGACAAACAAAACCATCAGCTTAGGTTTGATCCAGAACAAAACTATCAAAATACATCCCAAATCAGACGAACATACATTTTCATAAAATATAGAAAGGTATTTATCTACCATAATTCAACTTCTTCAACATAGTTTTCTAAGAAAACTAATGCATACATAATGTTAAAAATGTTACCATCTCAAAGGGGGTCAAACACCCATCAAAATTATATTTAGGTATCCATTTGTTAGCAGAAAAACCATAGTATCTTTTCTATAATTCATATTTTGGTCAACGCGTAACTATATGCTGGGCACTCAACAATCATCACACAATAAGTATATATAGCAATAAGGTATATATACTTCCAATAAGGAAGTATATACATATGCAGGTCTAACAGGAAACTGGCCACTAGTTAGTAGTTACAAAGTTCCTTCCAATAAGGTAACAACTTCCATATTAATTTATCAAAAACAACAAACAAACAAAAAATATATATCATCAACACCAATCCACAACTTCCATATCAATTTCTCAGCTTCAGCTGAAGTCCTTACATTCACTAGCTTCAAATTGGAGTCCTTCAATTTCTTCTCAGCTTCAGTTGGGCGTGTTTCCATGTTCCTAACTTAGTTCTCTATTCATCTTCACATTCATTTTCTTTTTCATTTTCTTTCTTTAGGTTCTCAACCTGCAAAATCAACAACAAAAAAAAAAAAATCACAACAATACATAACTTTCATATCAAATTAAAGTTCAAGTCATTCAATTTAAGTAACTAACCTAAAAACAAACCGATAAATCCCATATTAAAACCTAACTCCATGCATCTGCATAAAAATACCAAAAACAAAAAAAAATTGGTTAAAATCAACAAGCCAAACCTAACATCAGTATTATACAAAAGGTAAAAATCACCTAAATCGAATAAAATCAAGTATACCCGATATGAACTGCGACTAAAGATGTTGAGATCTACCTGTAGAAGATCTGAACTGCAACTTAAGCTGTTCGATCTACCGGAAACCAACCAGAAAAAATAATTGTTAAACCCGCGTTAAGAAAATCGACCAGTAAAAAATCAAGAAGAGAAAAAAAAATTTGATAAAAACCCTAACTGTACCTGCTGATTTTGTAAAATCAAACATAACTGCTGCACAATTGAGAGATGTTGAAGGTTAATAATCATAATGAATTTTAATGAGGTTTTGTCATATAGGGATTAAATGGTTGGTAATGGTGGAGTTCAAAGAGAGGAGGAGATATTTTGGCTGGTCTGGTTCTCGTTTGCAAATAAACTGATGAAGAGAGAGGGGATACATCAGGTAAAAGTGATAATTAAGGTTATGTTTTGCTTATATTGGTGGCAACGGTTGTAATTACTGTGAATCTTTAGGGAAAATTCGCGACATTTAGGGTTTCTCCCTAAATCGATGGCCAATAATCATCTATTGTGTCTCATACGGATTAAGAATCCAATGGTTCACATAAACCTGTTTTGTTCATACAGATCATGAAGTTTGTGTTTCTTTGCTAAATTGTGTTTCTTTGCTAAACTCAATTCGTGTTTTCGGGGTATTAACAACCTTCATTATCACCAAGTATATTAATAAATGTCGTGTATATTTTAGTCCGCGTCTAGATATGGATCATATTTCATATTGTCAGATTTCGAATTAATAGAGATGAAATATATCATATTTCAACATCTCGGGTTCAAAGTTTACTAGAGTTAAAACAGAGGTTCTCATTTCGATGAACTGAATATGAAATCTATCGGATTTCGACATCTCGGGTTCAAAGATTACTAGAGTTAGACACGAGGTTCTCGTTCGGATGAACTGAGGATGGATTATATGAGTTTTTATCATCCCGGTTTCGTATATTACACGAGTGAGACTGGAGTCTATCACTCGGATGAACTGAGGATGGATCATATGAGTTCTTATCATCCCGGTTTCGTATATTACATGAGTTATACCCGAGTATCTCACTCGGATGAACTGAGGATGGATTACACGTATCTACGGACCTTATCATTTGTGCTTGAGTGTTAGCAATCTGCCCTAACGTCGCAGCACTCTCCCGAACATCTCCAGTCGAGCGGTTGCCACCATCTCCATCATTGTTAGAAGCCATGAAACAAGGATCAAACCTTTCTATGAATCCACTTGACGCAGAGCTAACGATAAGAAATAGCCTTGAATCCACAAGTTGTGTTTTGAATCCACAAAACACTGTTCTGAATCCTGCACACAAGGTATAATCTCAAGAGATTTGTGTTTTGAATCCACAAGAACAACAAATAGAACACTTGAAAATACACAAACAGAAAACTAGTTCCTTTTAAAATAACAATCATCAATAACGTTTTATAAATCAGGATCCTAAGATTAAATACTAGTAGGTAGTTATAGGAAGTTAACACACACATTAGACACACAAGATAAGAAACTGAAAATAACTATTAGATATTTTCTGAAAGTTGTAACTGTCAGGTGTGACTATCCTTGTTCTGCATCAGTCTCTCACTCGGATGAACTGAGGATGGATTATACGAGTTCTTATCGTCCCGGGTTCTTATATTCTTGAAAATACACAAACAGAAATCCATTTATCCTCCCAAATATTGACTTTCATTCCATCACCCATTTCCTAAATACTGTTTTGTTCAACTAAAATTATTCCTTTGTAGATACATTTCCACATCCAAGAGCTAGAGGAAGGGATTTTATCTCTAAAAGCATAGTTTCTCTGTGTTCCATTTTTTCTACTATGCTTTCAAACAGTTTTATTTTGGTTTTATCTATAAATAGAGGTGTTCCTAGATAAGAATCTTTCAGGTCTCACTAGAACAGAAGGTGAAATTAGGGATTCAAGAGAATCCCCCCCAAAAAGGCGAAGAGAAAGATGGTCTTCTTGCAATAGAGATATTATTATCAGATAAAGATGGGGAATCAGTATTTGGTACCGGGTCTGGAGAGTCCGACCCGAATCCGACTTCAAGAGTAGTCATGGGACCCGCATAAGCTTGGTTTTGTGTTTTTTTTTTTTTTTTTTTTTTTTT